>NC_061510.1:309816729-309942243 GCF_022539505.1 Lolium rigidum | reverse complement strand
CGGTCGGAGCAAAACCGAGACGCACCATCCCCATGGTCGTCACAACTGTCTAGAGGGAATCAAGCAGCCGGTGGCAGCGAGTCGCCACCATGCCAGTGAAGCGCCGCCCTACCAGCTAATCACCCAATGTTCTCTCAGGCCGGAGAAAACCCAAGAGAGACACGTGTGATGTCCCTGCCACTGCTAAGAACACTAACCGCAAGTACATGACAGGGGGTCAGGAATCCGGCCCAGCCCGGGTCATGTCACCGGTCACCAGAGCCTCCAAACACAAGCCTCAACCTATACAAGCGCAGGAGCAAGCCTGTACCCTAACAGATTCAAGCTCCAGATATGTATGGCCCGCCCAGCCTAGGCAGAGCCCAGATGCAGCCTAGACCTAGGCCTAGTGGCCCAGATCTAGGCCCGCCACCGCCCCTGGCCAAAGCCGCATCGACGCTGGGTCGCGCTAGCCACCGGCAGCTAGGCCGATGTGTCGCGTCGCCATCCTGCCAGGCTTCGGCCGCGCATCCCTTGCCGTCCGAAGGAAGGACACCTCACCGCCGCTAGAGAGAACCTCTTAGTGAGGCCCTAACCAGGCGTGGGAGGAGGAAAGCCACCGGCACCGCGTGGGATTTTCCTGTCGGCTCTCGTCTACGGCAGCAGCAAGGGGGGAGGGAGAGGAGGCCTGAGGTGGAGGAGGAGAAGGGGTCGCCCCTGTCGCCGCGGGGGCGATGCGGAGCAACTCGAGTTGTACCCACTTAAAAGTTAGGTCTTGGAGGAATCTTATTTCCTTATCGTTCTAGAGAGCTTAGCACGAAGGTTTACCAACAAGTTATATATAGACGAGCAAATCGACGGGGCACAAGCAATCTCAATGACTAACCATGTGCATGATTTTGTTCCAACCCGGCTAAACCACTGACGTGACCCGCACCGCACTCTCGTCCTAGTTTTTTTTAAAACATAAGGCCACTCAGCCCAGCTTTATATATAAAGCCAACCACCATAAGCATCAGGTTTTACATCGGGTTCGAAACTCACCACAACACGATACCGTCATACAGAAAACACTAAAGAGACAACCACAGCGTCACCGAACAACAGGATTACAACACACACAACTTCAATGCAGTGTTGTCATCATCCCCCATCCCTCGTCCGCGCTTGGAGCCTCCTTATCTCGAGAGTTGCCGCGTCCAAAAGCCCCCTATTCGTCGGTCTGACCAGAACCCTCCATCTCTGCATATGCATGGACATTTGTAACAACGCATCAGCCGGGTTATTTATCATTTTCCCTTCTATGGCTAGCTTACTTTCTAATATTCCACACGTCTAGCTTTGGGCCGCAAACGTGAATCACACTAGTCTACGAAAAGCCCCTGACACGATAGTCCATGGACGATCCCTAGCAATTGTTTGGCCCCTGCCGGATTCGAATTGCAGTTTAGGATTTCCCTCACACCGCCCACATAAACTTGGTTAAGTGACAACCGAAGAAGATGTGGTTACAGTCCTCCCTCTCCACATAAAGCGTAGCTCCCATCGGAGGGGCCCCCATTTAACCTACTGGTCACCGGCCGGCAGCCGTCCTCGAAGCAATTGCCATAGGAAAATCTTGATTTTGGGCGGCACCCTCGTTTTCCACACATCATCAAAGTGTGTAACTGCCGCACCCAGGGAGAGCCTGAAGTAAAGGGAGTTCATCGAGTACTCCCCCGAAGCCTCTAATCCCCAAGAGACCTTATCTCTCCCCTGGCTAAAGGGGTGAAGGTCAAAAATCCTACACAGGTTGTTCCATTCGGCCGTCTCTGCCAAGCCAAAGGTTCTCCTGAACCTAATGTGCCATCCCTCCAGCGATCCCATTCCCGCGACCGTCGCATACGGGTTATCGCAGCATGTAAGCAGTAGTGGGAAGCTCACCCTAAGCAGATCCATCCCTGTCCACCAGTCCATCCAGAAGTAAGTTATGTTCCCTTCTTGGACTTGGTGTGTCCCCCTGATACGTCTCAAACGTATCTATAATTTCTTATGTTCCATGCTACTTTTATGATGATACTCACATGTTTTATACACATTATATGTCATTATTATGCATTTTCCGGCACTAACCTATTGACGAGATGCCGAAGTGCCAGTTCCGGTTCTCTGCTGTTTTTGGTTTCAGAAATCCTAGTAAGGAAATATTCTCGGAATTGGACGAAATCAACGCCCAACATCTTATAATTCCACGAAGCTTCCAGAACACCCGAGAGGGACCAGGGGAGAGCCACAGGGCCACCAGACAGTAGGGCGGCGCGGCCCAAGGGGGGGCGCCCCCTATTGTGTGGAGCCACCGCAGCCCTTCCGACTCCGACTCTTCGCCTATATAAAGCCCCCTGACCTAAATCTTCTATACGAAAAAACCACGGTACGAGAAACCTTCCAGAGCCGCCGCCATCGCGAAGCCAAGATCCGGGGGACAGAACTCTCTGTTCCGGCACGCCGCCGGGACGGGGAAGTGCCCCCGGAAGGCATCTCCATCGACACCACCGCCATCTCCATCGACGCTGATGTCTCCCATAAGGAGGGAGTAGTTCTCCATCGAGGCTAAGGGTTGTACCGGTAGCTATGTGGTTAATCTCTCTCTCCATGTACTTCAATACAATGATCTCATGAGCTGCCTTACATGATTGAGATCCATATGATGAGCTTTGTAATCTAGATGTCATTATGCTATTCAAGTGGATTTTACTTATGTGATCTCCGGAGACTCCTTGTCCCACGTGTGTAAAGGTGACAGTGTGTGCACCATGTGGGTCTCTTAGGCTATATTTCACAGAATACTTATTCACTGAGTTATGATTTGAGTTGGATGTCTGTATGAAATTGTGGTGTGTTAGTACCTCCTATGAATGCTCACAGTGACAGCGTGGGGTGTTTATTAGTACTTGGGAATACCTACATAATGAATTAGTGTTCGTTATCTTGCCAAAGAGTAATTCAGAATAGCATAGTGAAGTGCTTATTTATATTCCTTTATGATTGCAATGTGCTTTATATCACTATTAATCTATGTGCTACTCTAGTGATGTTATTAAAGTAGTCTATTCCTCCTCCATGATGTAATGATGACAGTGTGTGCATCATGTAGTACTTGGCGTAGGTTATGATTGTAATCTCTTGTAGATTATGAAGTTAATTATTACTATGATAGTATTGATGTGATCTATTCCTCCTTTCATAGTCTGACGGTGACAGTGTGCATGCTATGTTAGTACTCGGTATAATTGCGTTGGTCTATCATGCACTCTAAGGTTATTTAAATATGAACATCGAATGTTGTGGAGCTTGTTAACTCCGGCATTGAGGTGCTCTTGTAGCCCTACACAATTAATGGTGTTCATCATCCAACAAGAGAGTGTAGAGTGGTTTTATTATGTGATCAATGTTGAGAGTGTCCACTAGTGAAAGTATGGTCCCTAGGCCTTGTTTCCAAATACCGCAATCATCGCTTATTTACTCGTTCTACTCGCATCTTTACTTCCTGCAATATTACTACCATCAACTGCACGCCAGCAAGCTATTTTCTGGCGCCGTTACTACTGCTCATATTCATTCATACTACTTGTATTTCACTATCTCTTCGCCGAACTAGTGCACCTATACATCTGACAAGTGGGGGACACAAGAGACTTCTTGTATCGTGATTGCAGGGTTGCTTGAGAGGGATATCTTTGACCTCTTCCTCCCTGAGTTTGATAAACCTTGGGTGATTCACTTAAGGGAAACTTGCTGCTATTCTACAAACCTCTGCTCTTGGAGGCCCAACACTCGTCTACAGGAATAGAAGCGTGCGTAGACATCAAGCTATTTTCTCGGCGCCGTTGTCGGGAGGTAAGGTAAAAGGCACTCACACTCCGGACCCCGGCAACTAAGCTATTTTCTGGCGCCGTTGCCGGGGAGGTAAGGTAAAAGGTATTCACATCCTCCGACTACTAAGCTATCTCCTAGTCTTGTTGCCGGTGTGTGAGTGCTCGAAGCTATTTCCTTTAGATCCTGCAATTGCATCTTTTTGTTTCTTGTTTTACACTAGTAAGGCATAATGGACAACAACAATGAGCTTTTTATTCTATTTCCTGAGTTAAGACATGGATTGTTTGATGCGAAAATTAAAAAACCTATGAAACCTTATTTGCATGCTGGTAGTAATATTAGTATGAACGCTTTGAACACCATTGTTGACAATGATATAGAAGTTCTAAGCTTGGGGAAGCTGGTTTTGATGAGCATGATATTTTTAGTCCCCCAAGCATTGAGGAGAAAATTTTCTTTGATGATACTTTGCCTCCTATTTATGATGATTATAATGATAGTGGTATTTTGGTGCCGCCTACTATGGAGGATAAGTTTAATTATAATTACAATATGCCTCCTATATTTGATGATGAGAATAATAATGATAGCTACTTTGTTGAATTTTCTCCCACTACAATTAATAAGAATGACTATGCTTATGTTGGGAGTAGTAATAATTTTATGCATGAGACTCATGATAAGAATGCTTTATGTGATAGTTATATTGTTGAGTTTGCTCATGATGCTACTTGGATATTATTATGAGAGAGGAAAATATGGTTGTAGAAATTTTCATGTTACTAAAACACCTCTCTTTTTGCTGAAAATCTTGAAGCTGCACTTGTTTTATCTTTCTATGCTTGTTGCATTATGCTTCATGAATTTTTTTATTTACAAGATTCCTTTTCATAGGAAGTGGGTTAGGCTTAAATTTGTTTTGAATTTGCTTTTTGATGCTCTCTTTTGCTTCAACTACTATTTCTTGCGAGTGCATCATTAAAACTGCTGAGCCCATCTTAATGGCTATAAAGAAAGCACTTCTTGGAAGATAACCCATGTTTTTATTTTACTACAGCACTTTATTTTATATTTGAGTCTTGGAACTTGTTATTACTGTAGCAACCTCTCCTTATCTTTATTTTATTGAATTGTTGTGCCAAGTAAAGTCTTTGATAGTAAAGATGATACTAGATTTGGATTACTGCGCAGAAACAGATTTCTTGCTGTCACGAATTTGGGTATGATTCTCTGTAGGTAACTCAGAAAAATCTGCCAATTTACGTGCGTGATCCTCAGATATGTACGCAACTTTCATTCAATTTGAGAATTTTCATCTGAGCAAGTCTGGTGACTCTAAAAAATTCGTCTTTACGGACTGTTCTGTTTTGACAGATTCTGCCTTTTATTTCGCATTGCCTCTTTTGCTGTGTTGGATGGATTTCTTTGTTCCATTAACTTCCAGTAGCTTTGAGCAATGTCCAGAAGTGTTAAGAATGATTGTGTCACCTCTGAACATGTGAATTTTTGATTATGCACTAACCCTCTAATGAGTTTGTTTTGAGTTTGGTGTGGAGGAAGTATTCAAGGGTCAAGAGAGGAGGATGATACAATAAGATCAAGAAGAGTGAAAAGTCTAAGCTTGGGGATGCCCCCGTGGTTCATCCCTGCATATTTCAAAAACACTCAAGCATCTAAGCTTGGGGATGCCCAAGGCATCCCCTTCTTCATCGACAAATTATCAGGTCACCTCTAGTTAAACTATATTTTTATTCCGTCACATCTTATGTACTTTAATTGGAGCGTCTGTGTGCTTTTATTTTTCGTTTTGTTATTTTCATTCTCTGAATAAATTCATGCTTGTGTGGGAGAGAGACACGCTCCGCTGTTGCATATGAACACATGTGTTCTTAGCTTTATTCTTAATGTTCATGGCGAAGGTTGAAACTGCTTCGTTAATTTTTATATGGTTGGAAACAGAAAATGCTGCATGTGGTAAATGGTATAATGTCTTGAATAACTTGATACTTGGCAATTGTTGTGCTCATATAGATCATGTTTAAGCTCTTGCATCATGTACTTTGTACCCATTAATGAAGAACTACATAGAGCTTGTTAAAATTTGGTTTGCATGATTGGTCTCTAGAGTCTAGATATTTTCTGGTTAAGGTGTTTGAACAACAAGGAGACGATGTAAAGTCTTATAATACTTACAATATATTCATATGTGAGTCTTGCTGCACCGTTTTATACTTGAGTTTGCTTCAAACAACCTTGCTAGCCTAGCCTTGTATTGAGAGGAATTCTTCTCTTGCTTCCAAATCCTTGAGCCAAAAACTATGCCATTTGTGTCCACCATACCTACCCACTACATGGTATTTCTCTGCCATTCCAAAGTAAATTACTTGAGTGCTACCTTTAAAAATTCTATCCTTTGTCTTTGCAATATATAGCTCATGGGAAAATAGCCTTAAAAACTATTGTGTTGAAGAATATGTAGCTATGTATCTTATTTCTTAATAAGTTGCTTGTTGAGCGGTAACCATGTTTCGGGGACGCCATCAACTCTTTTACCTTTGTTGAATATCATGTGAGTTGCTATGCATGTTCGTCTTGTCCAAGTAAGGGCGATTTTCATGATCATATGGTTTGAGTATGCATATTGTTAGAGAAGAACATTGGGCCGCTAACTAAAGCCATGATCCATGGTGGAAGTTTCAGTTTGGACAATCAATCCTCAATCTCTTATGAGAATATTAACTGTTGTTGAATGCTTATGCATTAAAGAGGAGTCCATTATCTGTTGTCTATGTTGTCCCGGTATGGATGTCTAAGTTGAGAATAACCCAAAGCGAGAAATCCAATGCGAGCTTTCTCCTTAGACCTTTGTACAGGCGGCATAGAGGTACCCCTTTGTGACACTTGGTTGAAACATGTGCTATGCTATGATAATCCATGTTAATCCAAGCTAATTAGGACAAGGTGCGAGCACTATTGGTATACTATGCATGAGGCTTGCAACTTATAGGATATCTTATACATAACACATATGCTTTATTACTACCATTGACAAAATTGTTTCTTGTTTTCAAAATGAAAAGCTCTAGCACAAATATAGTAATCAATGCTTCCCTCTGCGAAGGGCCAATCTTCTACTTTATGTTGAGTCAGTTTACCTACTTCTTTCTATCTTAGAAGCAAACACTTGTATCAACTATGTGCATTGATTCTTACATGTTTACCTATTGCACTTGTTATATTACTTTGTGTTGACAATTATCCATGAGATATATATGTTGAAGTTGAAAGCAACCGCTGAAACTTATATCTTCCTTTGTGTTGCTTCAATGCTTTTACTTTGAATTTATTGCTTTATGAGTAACTCTTATGCAAGTCTTATTGATGCTTATCTTGAAAGTATTATTCATGAAAAGTCTTTGCTATATGATTCATTTGTTTACTCATCATTGCTTCGAATCGCTGCATTCATCTCATATGCTTTACAATAGTATGATCAAGATTATGATAGCATGTCACTTCAGAAATTATCTTTGTTATCGTTTATCTACTCGAGGGCGAGTAGGAACTAAGCTTGGGGATGCTTGATACGTCTCAAACGTATCTATAATTTCTTATGTTCCATGCTACTTTTATGATGATACTCACATGTTTTATACACATTATATGTCATTATTATGCATTTTCCGAGCACTAACCTATTGACGAGATGTCGAAGTGCCGGTTCCTGTTTTCTGCTGTTTTTGGTTTCGAAATCCTAGTAAGGAAATATTCTCGGAATTGGACGAAATTAACGCCCAACATCTTATAATTCCACGAAGCTTCGGAACACCCGAGAGGGACCGGGGAGAGCCACGGGGCCACCGGACGATAGGGCGGCGCGGCCCAAGGGGGCGCGCCCCCCTATTGTGTGGAGCCACCGCAGCCCTTCCGACTCCGACTCTTCGCCTATATAAAGCCCCCTGACCTAAATCTTCGATACGAAAAAACCACGGTACGAGAAACCTTCCAGAGTCGCCGCCATCGCGAAGCCAAGATCTGAGGGACAGAAGTCTCTGTTCCGGCACGCCGCCGGGACGGGGAAGTGCCCCCGGAAGGCATCTCCATCGACACCACTGCCATCTCCATCGACGCTGTTGTCTCCCATGAGGAGGGAGTAGTTCTCCATCGAGGCTAAGGGCTGTACCGGTAGCTATGTGGTTAATCTCTCTCTCTCCATGTACTTCAATACAATGATCTCATGAGCTGCCTTACATGATTGAGATCCATATGATGAGCTTTGTAATCTAGATGTCATTATGCTATTCAAGTGGATTTTACTTATGTGATCTCCGGAGACTCCTTGTCCCACGTGTGTAAAGGTGACAGTGTGTGCACCGTGTGGGTCTCTTAGGCTATATTTCACATAATACTTATTCACTGAGTTATGATTTGAGTTGGATGTCTCTATGAAATGGTGGTGTGTTAGTAACTTAGTACCTCCTATGAATGCTCACAGTGACAGCGTGGGGTGTTTATTAGTACTTGGGAATACCTACATAATGAATTAGTGTTCGTTATCTTGCCAAAGAGTAATTCAGAATAGCATAGTGAAGTGCTTATTTATATTCCTTTATGATTGCAATGTGCTTTATATCACTATTAATCTATGTGCTACTCTAGTGATGTTATTAAAGTAGTCTATTCCTCCTCCATGATGTAATGGTGACAGTGTGTGCATCATGTAGTACTTGGCGTAGGTTATGATTGTAATCTCTTGTAGATTATGAAGTTAATTATTACTATGATAGTATTGATGTGATCTATTCCTCCTTTCATAGTCTGACGGTGACAGTGTGCATGCTATGTTAGTACTCGGTATAATTGCGTTGGTCTATCATGCACTCTAAGGTTATTTAAATATGAACATCGAATGTTGTGGAGCTTGTTAACTCCGGCATTGAGGTGCTCTTGTAGCCCTACACAATTAATGGTGTTCATCATCCAACAAGAGAGTGTAGAGTGGTTTTATTATGTGATCAATGTTGAGAGTGTCCACTAGTGAAAGTATGATCCCTAGGCCTTATTTCCAAATACTGCAATCATCGCTTATTTCTTGTTCTCTCGCATCTTTACTTCCTGCAATATTACTACCATCAAGCGCACGCCTGACAAGCTATTTTACGGCGCCGTTACTACTGCTCATATTCATTCATACTACTTGTATTTCACTATCTCTTCGCCGAACTAGTGCACCTATACATCCGACAAGTGGGGGATACAAGAGACTTCTTGTATCGTGATTGCAGGGTTGCTTGAGAGGGATATCTTTGACCTCTTCCTCCCTGAGTTCGATAAACCTTGGGTGATTCACTTAAGGGAAACTTGCTGCTGTTCTACAAACCTCTGCTCTTGGAGGCCCAACACTGTCTACAGGAATAGAAGCGTGCGTAGACATCACCCCCCAGCTTGAAATACCACTTCAGCTTTCGAATGGAGTTCCAAAATTAGAATTCCCGCGTGGGGACCAACGGGGAGAACAAGTCCTGATCCCCAGGTACTTTGCTCTAAGAAGGTCCACCCATAGACCCTCCCCATCCTGATACAATATCCACAACCATTTCAGCATCAGGGCAATGTTCGTGTGTTTGGAATTGAGGATCCACAAACCCCCAAATGCTTTGGGCTTACCCACAGTGGCCCAATCCACCATATGGTATTTTTGTTTGGTACCCACTCCTTCCCAAAATAAGCGAGCCCTCGACTTATTCATGGCGCCGTGCATCTCGTCATGGAGTAAGTAGAGTCCCATCGCAAACATTGGAAAACTCGAGAGACACTAGTTGGTCAGTTCTAATCTCCCTGTCGATGCTAGAAACAGACCTTGCCATGGGTCAACCTTATGACCCGCCTTTTCAGTTAAGAAGTGCCAATCTGCAACTGATAAGGTCTTGTTAGAAATTGGAAGCCCCAAGTATTTCATCGGTAGACTCCCCAGTTGGCAGTTAAGCCCCTCGGCGACCCTTCGTTGTTCCTTTTCTGTGACCCCTCTCACAACTACTTCGCTTTTTGTAAGCTTTATCTTGAGACCCGACATGTTATGGGATCAGTTTGAGGTTTGCTACTCCCATAGTAAATGGCTCGATCAAGATCATATTGTCATCCTGTTGCGGTCAGAAACCCACCGGCGGGCAGCGACTGGCAACACCGTAGAGCCGGGAACAACTAGGGCTGCGGCTGGCCCCAGTCCCTCAGAGCGACGGCCCGCAAAGCCTTCTGGTCACACGTCCGATGCCTGTCGCAAGGGCGTGCCACCTGACCTATACACGGTCGGGAAGGTGTTGGATGATGCCTCGCTTAGTTTCCTGCATGGCATACACGTAAACGTTAAATACGAGCCTCGATCGGCTCTCGGGTTGTCTCGTGAATCGGCTCAAAGAGCCGATCCACCCATGATTCGTACGAGGTGTACGAATATATGGTGGTCCTGCTTGATCAAGATAAAGCTAAAGCGATCTACGACGATTTAGGGTTTTCACCGCATAATCGGATCATCCTACTCACGATTGGGCCTCGCGCTCGCGTACGGTGATCGTAAGCCGATCCTAGACGGGGCCTAAAAACCAACACGAGGTTGATCCCGGAACATCCTGTCTAGGGCTAGCAAACTACACCCTACACGTCGTCGGATCCTCCAACCCTTTGTAAGGCCTAACTATTGCGGATATTAAACTAATCCTTGAAGAACAAGGAGCAACCGTAACGGATCGGATCTACTAAACAATGATCAAGCGGGGTGCCGCCCTACACCTAAGATAGGTGTAAGGGCGGCTAGATGTATAAGGGTTGCACTACGACAGCATATGATACGAAGAACAATGCTAACCCTAACACATTTAAGATAACTACGTTGCTCGCCATCAAAAAGGCTTCAGCATGAGCAACGCATGAACAACGTAATAAGCTTGTGCTGCCTAGATCGCAAGATGCGATCTAGGCAGCATGGTGCTTACCAGGAGAAACCCTCGAGACGAAGGAGTTGGCGATGCGCCGAGATTGATTGTGTTGAACGTTGGTTGTTGTCTATTCCATAAAGCCTAGATACATATTTATAGTCCAAGGGACTTTCTAATTCAGGCGTGCACCTAACCGTGCACGGGTAAAACTCTAACTCCTAACCGACACATAATCTAATATGTTACAGATACAAGGGCAAACTATCCCAAACTTTGCATGTAAGGCCGATTCACGTATTTCTTCTATATATATATTCTTCAAGCCCATCTTGATCACGACCCACCTCTGACTCGGTCAAATTCTGGTGATAACACATCCGCGTATCAAAGGTGTGTCATGCCTCCCGGAATGAGATGTGGCACCACCCTGGATGTGTCCTGCCCCTCTTCGGTTTTGCATGGTGTCATAGGTTTTAATTGGTTGAAATTGTTTGAACCAATGTCTACCTCCACGATGTCCTTGAAGAGACGCATGTGTTGCTCTTGGTGCACCCTCTCTTCCTAGAATTTGCCGCTACGCTTCTCCACTAGTAGTGGTTTTGCATAGCCTGTGACTGCGGGGAGAGGGTCTTGCTCCCAGCTCTCGAGCTCATAGTTTTTGTTTTGAGTTATCTGTTTGACTAATGTTGTGCTAAGTTCTTTACGGGTTATAGTCAAATACCATATCCACATTTGCAAACAAGTACAAACTAGGTTCTCCGAAATACTCTAGAGGACCACCCATTAATGCTAGTAAGGTTGAGGGATATGAAAAAAAAATCCCGTATTACTTGGCATTTTGCAGACCTACACTTCGTTTCAATGTTGATATTCAGAATTGGAGCTCTTCTGCTCAGGAAAATTTCCATCAAGCGGAAAAATGACTACAGACCGAGTTCGTAGATGTGCCCCTCTGAAACATGATCCGCACACTCATTTCAAAAGGATAGTCTTGGGCAACCCTTGTTCTTGCTTGCCGACTTTTGATGTAGAGAAGACCATGCTGAGTTGTGCCTAACAACAACGCCACCGTCGTTGTAGTCATCTTCCCTAATGTTGCCTCCATTACGTTTGCGCTATCTCCCACTGTTGCCTACCTAACCGACTACTCTCACCAACTGCATCCGGCAACACTCCCACCATGCCTCGCCACCTCGCCTTGCTTGAGGCGTCCCCTCTGCACCATGTACTCTAAAACTTCCTCACGGGCCAGCTCCGCGCACCCCACCATGCACGCCTAAGTCTTTTTGTCACCTTAGTTGTGCCATCACGTCGGGTCACGTTGTTGCTAGCTATGGTGAGGCCCTCTAGTCCTTGCCTTCGCGGGCGACATTGCGGTAACCCACACCATCCCCATCTCCGGCGAGGGTGGTCGGCGTCTCTAGTGTCTCGTACCCGTATTCTCCAACGCTCACTACCCTCGCCTCACGAATTTTTAAGAGATCTTGATGGCCACGGGATGGCATCATGGAATGCTTGCTCCAGCATTTTGGCCCTTGTCCAATTAACGCTAGGGACTGACGAATTTCGATGGAATCTACGTGAGGGTGAAAAATCCTCTGTAGATAACATGTACACAACTTTAATCCAGTCAGATAGGCATGCCAGTTGATCATCATAATAAAATTTGGAAAATGAAGATTCCACTAAACACTAAGGTTTTCGTGTGGTATCTTGTAGGCAATCCTCACTCACGACAACCTTGTGAAATGGAGTTGGCATGAAGTAGAAAGTGTGTATTCCATCACCATGACGAGACTATCAAACACGTATTCTTCCCGTGTGACGTGGGCATTACCCTTCGGGTAACTGTTATTGCCCCATCCTATACGGCCCAACTAGAGGCCCATGAAGATACTCGATGGCAAGGTGGACTACTGCGTCGGTGCCGAAGAAGATTCCTTGAAGAATAAGACGAAGAGACGAAGAATACAAGGAAAGTTTAGAATTAGGGCCCTTTGTAACCTAGTCGTACCCAGACAGATTTCTCGAGACCTGGCTCCCTATATAAGGGCCAGGAGAGGGGCTGCCGAGGACACACGCAATCTTAGAAATCATAGCCACCATAAGTCTAGAGCTAGGTCCCTGCAGAACTTAGCCTCTCGACGAGATCACAGCCGAAACCTTCGGCACCCCATTGTAACCCGATATTTTCATAATCAAGATCAGACAAGCAGGACGTAAGGGTTTTACCTCATCGAGGGCCCCGAACCTGGGTAAATCGCTTTCCCCGCTTGTTTGATAACCGATATCTCATGTCAGCCTACAGGATTCCATCTACCCTAAGCCCCAAACGGAGGGCATTGCCGAGGAGTACCCTCGACAATTTGCGCCGTCTGTGGGAAAGTCCCCTTATTTATAGCACAGGCTGTTGGGGAATCGTGGCCATAACTTAACTATCGTGGGAGATGGACAAGTCGTACACGTGTCGCTGTAAGAAAAACGGAACCGGCGGCCCATTACTCCCACTGCGGGCGGAAATCGAGGAGGCACCTCGGTCAATGCACAAGTACTAGTCATTTTCTAAAAACTGACCTTGCAGAAGTAGGGTGGGCCCGTCAGGTCACCTCTCGTCAATCAAACCACAACAGTGGTAACGTCATCAATGATGTCATGCAATGTGTCGACTCCGCTTGAAGAATTGATACGTCTCCAACGTATCTATAATTTCTTATGTTCCATGCTAGTTTTATGACAATACCTACATGTTTTATATGCACTTTACATCATATTAAGGCATTTATTGGACTAACCTATTAACAAGATGCCACAATGCCAGTTTCTGTTTATTATGTCTGTTTATTGCAGAAAAGGCCCAAAAGCCAAAGTGCTCGGAAAAATCCAGAAAAATCACAGAAATTCTATTTCGCCAGAAGACTCACGAAGCCAGAAGGGCCAGGCCAGAGGAGGCCCGGGGCCTCCTCCCCATCAGCCCGGCGCGGCCGGGGGGGGGCCGCCCCACCCTATGGTGTGGGCCCCTCGGGACTCCACCGACGCTCCCCTTTCGCCTATATAATCCCTCGCGACGCGAAAACCCGAGATCAATCAATCATATTCCAGAAAGACTCCAGTGGCGCCGCCGCCATCGCGAAACCTAGTTTCGGGGACGAGATCTCTCGTTCCGGCACGCCGCCGGGACGGGAAGTGCCCCGGAATCCATCTCCATCGACTCCATCGCCATCTTCATCACCGTTGCTTGTCTCCCATGATGAGGAGGGAGTAGTTCTCCCCGAGGTCGAGGGCTCTACCGGTAGCTATGTGGTTCATCTCTCTCTCCCATGTGATCTTTATGTGATCATGAGCTTTGTAATCTAGTTGAATATGTAGATGTTACTCTTGTCTATTATGCACTCTAGAGGTTACTTTAATATGAACTCCGGATTCACTCTCCACGGTGTGACGGTGACAGTGCGCGCATCATGTGTGATTCCTTTATGAAGTTGTGGAGCTTGTTTACTCCGGCTTGAGGGGTCTCTTGTAACCCTACACAATGAATGGTGTTTATTATCCAACAAGAGAGTGTTTGAGATTAGCATTTATTTATTCAGTTATGTGATCATTGTTGAGAGTGTCCACTAGTGAAAGTATGATCCCTAGGCCTTGTTTCTAAGCATTGAAACACCATTTCCAACAAGTTCCGCTACATGTTTGCTTGCTGCCATTTTATTTCAGATTGCAATTACTACTTATAATCATCCATATTAGTGCACCTATACATCTGACAAGTGTATTAGGTGTGTTGGGGACACAAGAGACTTCTTGTATCTTAATTGCAGGGTTGCTTGAGAGGGATATCTTTGACCTCTACCTCCCTGAGTTCGATAAACCTTGGGTGATTCACTTAAGGGAAACTTGCTGCTGTTCTACAAACCTCTGCTCTTGGAGGCCCAACACTGTCTACAGGAATAGAAGCGTGTGTAGAAATCAAGCATCCGAAGAAACATTAAAACCATCGGGTGGATCAACTTGAGTCTACGCACGGTTGCAAGCATCCGTACCTAGACTCGGGGACTACTCCCATCGGGAGCGCTAGGCGTGCACCCGATAAATTCAGACTCGAAGACTTTCTTGCAAGGAAGAGCATATCAGGAGTATCTGAAGAAAGATTGAATTATTCGATTCGTTTGGACTAAGTCTGCACCCGGTTGCAAGCATCCACGAGCAGACTCGGGGGCTACTCCCATCGGGAGTGCTGGTTGCGCATCCGACGAAACTTATTTGCACTCCAAGATCATGCCCGGGGACTTGATTCTGTGTAGAGTAGCGTTGTTTTACCATCGGCAGTTAACCAGCAAAGCTGGACACGTTACTCGATATCCTTTACGCATTAAACCGTACTTGAAAAATTGAAGCCCCGATATAAATGTATCGGATGATTTATGAAGACCTGCAGAAAGCTTCGACAGAGGAAAACGTTCGAGTGGCTCAACTTGAGTCTACGCACGGTTGCAAGCATCCGTACCTAGACTCGGGGGCTACTCCCATCGGGAGCGCTGGACGCGGACCCAATAGAAGGAGATGATACTGTTACCAGAAGGGCGAGATTCATCAAGTAAGAAGAATGGTCGGTAGAGGCATGCTTTAGTCTCTACCCGAAGTATCTTCGGCTAGACACTCGGGAGCTACTAACGTGGGCATTACCCTTCGGGTAATTATTATTGCCCTATCCTATACGGCCCAACTAGAGGCCCATGAAGATACTCGATGGCAAGGTGGACTATTGCGTCGGTGCCAAAGAAGATTCCTTGAAGAACAAGACGAAGAGACGAAGAATACAAGAAAAGTTTAGAACTAGGGCCCTTTGTAACCTAGTCGTACCCGGACAGATTTCTCGAGACTTGGCTCCCTATATAAGGGCCAGGAGAGGGGCTGCCGAGGACACACGCAATCTTAGCAATCATAGCCACCATAAGTCTAGAGCTAGGTCCCTGCAGAACTTAGCCTCTCGACGAGATCACAGCCGAAACCTCCGGCACCCCATTGTAACCCGATATTTTCATAATCAAGATCAGACAAGCAGGACGTAAGGGTTTTTACCTCATCGGGAGCCCCGAACCTGGGTAAATCGTTTTCCCCGCTTGTTTGATAACCGATGTCTCGTGTCAGCCTACATGATTTCATCTACTCTAAGCCCCAAACAGAGGGCATTGCCGAGGAGTACACTCGACGCCGTGTAAATTTGTTAGATCTATATGGTCGGTCATCCAAATAGGTCTACCTTATACTCGCCACATAGCATTGCAAATAAATTCAGCAATTGACTAGATGGTGTGGATAATAGGTTTAAAATGCTTATTAGGGCGTATGCGCTTGCCGCTATTTGATCGTTATGGTTATGTAGGTTTTTAATGATAAGAAATCTTTTCTCATGCAGGTTATCTACTGGTGCACAATAAAAAAAAATTGCGTTCATGGTGGTCTCTACTGGACAATCACAACATATTTATGGATGTGTCTACATGGTTGGAGGACACAACGAGGGATATTTCTATCTAACATGGGTGACAGCGTAATTTTCGGATTGGACCTCAATCACACCTTAGACGCATATACAGTTGGATATTTGTAATGTGTCTTTTTTAATTTATCTTTTGTTAGATTTAGATTTGAACTGTTGTGCGCTTCGTTATTCAGAGGCCAGGTATAATGCTTAATGCTTAAGACCTTTTAAGTAATGAAGCTCTCTTTATCGAAAAAAATCTCGACTCACAATTGATAGGTTAGAACATCTTAGCTATGTAGAAGTCAAATGTAATGCTTAAATTTTTTAAATACTTTCTCCGATTCATATTAGTTGATAATAAAATAGATGTATCTATAATTAAAATATATCTAGATACATCTATAGTAGTATCAAGTAATATGGATCGGAGAAAGTAATACACCCATTACACAAATAAACTACCATAGCAGGGCTAAGCACTCTAGACGTGTACGCGTCTCCGCGATATGGGACGCAAAGGGGCGTCAGATAGAAATCAACACTCTTGGACCATTCAATCCCTTTTTTTTTTTGAAAATAACGGTGATCGAAAACTTCGAAAACAGACCAAGCTTCTGTGGGCCCATACGAGCGGCCCTGAATACGCTAGAGCGGTCGGCGATGGGTTGATGGCTTGATGCCGAGCGACCGTGATGAGCTGCACTTTGATTGATTTGCGCCCACCTGCATCATTCACGTCATTCGTAACTCGGGTGGCGAAAATGGACGTCGCAACTCCTGACGCCATCCTCGATCACTCATCTGGATCACTTGTGGCTGATTATCTGCTCGTGTGTAACTTCCTGTGAAGTTGTAGGACTCCTTCCAAAAAAAAAAGAATGAAATACTCCCTCGGTCCTACGAAAGGTTGAGATTGTTAAAATTTAGATGTATTTAATAATATTTAGTGTCTAGATATATTTAAATTTTAGCAAATTTCAGACAACCTTTGTAGGATAGAAGGGGTATAATATGAATATACAGAGATGTAGGCCTATAGCTTATTTGGACTGCTAGTGAGAGTTCTCGTAACCGTGAAATTCCAGCTGTTTTCACAGCGAAAAAGGATTGAATTCAAGTGTTATATATGTTTTTTTTTTGAACAAGGGGTGGCACCGGGGGCGCCAAATATTTCATTCAGTTCAAAGACAGTTTACAGCATGTAGTACAATTCCCTGAAGATGAATTTGAGAAAGAGTAGAGGCTATAGGGCAATTGCCTATTCTAGAGTGAGCTGAATTAGAACATGAAAAGATAGGCAAAGACTTATCTTGTCTAATTGCCTGTTTAGCACAATCATGAGCAATTCCATTAAGATTTCTGGGAATATGAAAGACTTTTTTCTCTATGTTCCTTGAGGCCTTCTGATAGTTTGCAATTTTCTCCCTTAGCTCCCAAGGGACTTGCTTATCAGATATTTTGTTCGCCGCAGCTGCCTTGGCAAGAGTGAGATTATCTGTCAAGAAGGTTATGTGATCCAGACCAATTTTCTTTGCTAACTGAGCTGCAAGAGATAGTCCAATGGCTTCAACAATGAGAGGGGAGGGGGCTTTTTTGAGAGTAGAAGCTTGGATAAGAATTTTTTCCTCCCCATTCTGCCTCTGGAGATGACAGAAGAATCCAAAGCCTGTGGAGATAATTCCTTGAGCTCCAGGAATTTTCTTGGTCTTCCAAGAAGCATCTGTGTAAATTTTGCTTCCCGTGATTTGAAGATCCGACTTCAGAGTTTATCCTTGTTCTAGCATTTCTCCATCTTGTGTTGGTCCTTGTGGATGCGCCTTGTAGTTTGAACCTGTGGGCAATTCAAGTGTTATATATGTGTTCTGCCATGTATGGAAATAAACTTCAGTGAGATTTCATCAAAAAATTGTAAAATTCAGTACCCTGAAATAAATTTCAGATATTTCAATACTACACATAAATTCAAAATAAATTAAAATGATTTTTCAAAATAACGAATGGTAAATGGACTTAAGACAAAATTTCGGTCCTTTGACCGAAATGAAAACCAAAATCAGTCAAATTCAGTAATTTCAGCAATGACCGAATTTTTTCTGAAACTAAAATTCGAAACCTTGCTACCACATAGTACGGCTCCCGTGTGCTGAAGGCCAAGGCCATAGGATCATCCGCGACGTCACAAACATAGAACGCACCGAACAGAACAGCCACCACGCCCAAACCGGGAGATCTGCTTCACTCTCTCCTCCTTGTACAGGACAATCACACGCCACGCCAGCACCAAAGATGCAGCCAAACGCACCTGAAACCCGTCCAGATTCGTTGAATCCAACCGAACCTAACGCGCCTTCTTAATCCTCTCGTCACCCGCGCACTTCCGCCACAACACACTCGCCAGTCGCCACCATTGATACCGAGAACTCGTTCCGATCATCGTGACATCGATCGTCATGGGCGGCCTCTCCATGGACCAGGCCTTCGTGCAGGCCCCCGAGCACCGCCCCAAGGCGGCCCTCGCCGAGGCTGCCGGCATCCCGGTGATCGACATCTCCCCTTTAGCCGGCGGTGACGAGGCCAGCGTGGAGGCGCTGGCGGCCGAGGTGGGCAAGGCGAGCCGTGAGTGGGGGTTCTTCGTCGTGGTGCGCCACGGCGTGCCCGACGATACGATGGCGCGTGCGCTCGAGGCGCAGAGGGCATTCTTCGCGATGACGCCGGAGCAGAAGGCCGCCGTGCGGAGGGACGAGGCGGCGCCGCTCGGCTACTACGAGTCCGAGCACACCAAGAACGTTAGGGACTGGAAGGAGGTGTTCGACCTCGTCCCGCGTGAGCCACCGCCGCCAGCCGCCGTGGCCGACGGCCAGCTCGTGTTCGAGAACAAGTGGCCGCAGGACCTGCCCGGGTTCAGGTAGATCGCCTACTTATAATTCTGCAACCATGACATGTCTACGTGCATACGAATCAGATGCTAATTAATTAATCTCGATGCGAACTTGTGAGTGCAGAGAGGCGCTGGAGGAGTACGGCAATGCGATGGAGCAGCTGGCCTTGAACCTGATGGAGCTGATCGCGCGGAGCCTGGGGCTGAGACCGGACCGGCTCAAGGGCTTCTTCAAGGACGACCAGACCACCTTCATCCGGCTCAACCACTACCCGCCCTGCCCGAGCCCCGACCTCGCGCTCGGCGTCGGCCGCCACAAGGACGCTGGCGCGCTCACCGTCCTCTACCAGGACGACGTCGGCGGGCTCGACGTCCGGCGCCGGTCCGACGGCGAGTGGGTGCGCGTCAGGCCTGTCCCGGATTCTTTCATCATCAACGTCGGCGACATCGTCCAGGTCTGGAGCAACGACAGGTACGAGAGCGCCGAGCACAGGGTGTCGGTGAACTCCCACAAGGAGAGGTTCTCCATGCCCTACTTCTTCAACCCCGGCAGCGGCGCCATGATCGAGCCGCTGGAGGAGCTGGTGAGCGACGAAAACCCGCCCAGGTACGACGCGTACAACTGGGGCGAGTTCTTCAGCACCAGGAAGAACAGCAACTTCAAGAAGCTCGCCGTAGAGAACGTCCAGATCGCGCATTTCAGGAAGGACCTCAAGTCCATCGCGTAGTATACAAATTCATCATGAATCTTCGGTGATCACCTACAAGCCATGTCGTCATTTGTGTGATATAAATAACGGGCGGTTCTATAGTACTGTAGTATATACGGTTTTGCTATGTCTCAGTCAACTGAGATTTTCTTAAGTCTAAGTCAATTACAAAAATGTGCTTTGAGTTGCACTTTTCTGTTAAAAAAGTGCAATTGCACTTTTCTGATAGAAATGTGCAACTGAACCGAGTTGCACTTTTCTTTGAACTGTAGTTGCACTTTTCTGAGTTGACTGAGACTTAAAAAAATCTCAGTCAACTGAGACATAGGCACACCCTAGTATATATGTGCTGATATATATATGTCAAGCAAAATTGATATGAAAATACAAGTTTGTTGGAGCCAGACCATGCGAGACATTCAAGCACGTTTGATTTGATGGCTCGGAATTAGGGATCCTTTTTTTTTTCATTTTCGTGATGAATTGTGGCTCCATTGGTTTAAGGGAAATTTGTTATTTTCTACCGTTTACAGAAACAAACTGCCTGATTTATGTTAGTCATTTATTACTACAATTTTGTGCCACATTTATCAGATCACATCACCATGGCTAAAAAGGAAAAGTTTGACACATTATCTTCAAAACCTGTCATAGCATGGTCATCCTAGGCAAAAGTGTCAGACATTCTATTTTTGACCATGCGGTATGTTATGACAAATGTGTCATAAAATTGTAATGATACATGGTAAAGATATAGTGTGTTCTGAAGTATGGCATGCGTAACATTGTAATGGTATCTGACGAAGACACAATAGTCGAACACTGTGTTTCAGGCTTTCAGCAAACGTCGGAAAATAATGATGTCCTCTAGCAATTTTTTTCTTGGTTTAAAGGAATTTTGGAATCCCATTCCATAGATTTTGTATTTCCTTTGGAGCTTGTTTGGATCTTAGTACTTGGAACCATATAGATATTTCCTATGATCTACCTTGTATACAATTTCATAGAAAGATTTTCGTTAATCTAATCTCACGGGAAAAAGTTCTTTGTTTTATGACATGTATGGCATACACATAACTCTTTAGAAAATTTATATGTTTTTCTTGTAAACCAAACAACATGTAACATAGGTTCCTACGTTTTAAATTCATGTAAGCTGTCCAAACATTATATTCCTACGATTTTTCTATTACTTCATTTTAGAAAATGCCACGAACCAAATCGTCCCCTTAAATTGAACCCTTGCAAAAATTTACATTAATCGAGTTACTAATTACATGAGTGGTTTTCTAAAGATGAAAATATTTGGGAGAGCAGTACCAAAAATGGGGAAGACACAATTTGTTAGGGCGTCTTCACCTAGCAACCAAATACCTAGCATTCTGCCCTAAACAAATTTTGAAGTCACTTTCTTCCAACAAACCAAATGAGGTTGAAGATTTTTTTTGCAAGAAAATTATGATATGTATATAGGGGTATGACTCCAAATAGGCGGGTTAGTTGTAACGAACCCAGAAAAATCCTATATTAGTTTTTCTGCCTTGCTTGTTTTTCCGTGTCGTTCGTAAGTTATATGCGTCATCTCATCCACAAGATTTTATCAAATAAAAATTATTTAAAATAAAAACCATTTGGTTTTCCCCTCTCATTTGGGTTCTATATAAAATCTCCCCCTCTTATCCTTCATTCAAACAAAACCCTAGAAACAAATAATTTTGAAACCCCTGCAAAATTGTTTGTAACAAAATAAAATTTCTATCAGAAAATTCGTTTTAAGGGAAAAGGCCCGGCTCCCCTTTTCTGGCATCTTTGCTCTTTGTAGCCCACCTCTCCAACTGCTCCAGCCCACCTCCCTTCTATCCCCGGCAGCCCACTTCATTTTTTTCCTCGGGCCCAAGCCATACCCCTTCGACGAGTTCCTGTAGTCTTCCTCCCCCTCGTCACGCTGGACGGCTGGAGGCGTGGCTCCTTTTTTCCCATGGCCGTGGTCCTCGTTTTAGGATCGGGTTAGGTTTTTTTTATAAACAATAGCTGAACTATGTATGAAAGCACCAAAATATCTATAAAATAGTTTGTTTTTAATAAATTCAGAGTATGTTTTTTTTTTGTATGAGAGGCACAACTAGGAGTTAATCGGTCCCCATTATCAGTTTTTCGCCAGCGGCACTCTGCCGTATGGGGAGAACGAGTGGACATGCTCAGCGTTGGGCGTAGACAATTTTAGGTCCGTACGGGGAGCCCGCAGGCTAGAATGTTCGAATGGGGGTCGGTTAACTCCCAGCCGCCCCCCCCCCCCATAAAGAAAACTTCAAATTGTAAATTTGATTAAAAAAACAAGCAGTTTTATTGAAAGTTCCGCAATTTCATACAAAGGTTGGCTGATAAAAAAACTCCAAAAATGGCCACGGCCATGGCCTAGGCGCCGGTACATCGCCGCTCCCGAGTCCTGCTCGTCATCGGGCTCCTGTTTCGGCGGAGCGAAGTAGCTACAGCCCTGGCCGCCGTCCCTACACCCGCGCTACGTGTTCGATGGGTCGGTGTCGCCGTCGTTGTCTAGGTCGATGAACAGGCCGAGGCAGCACGCGCGCTCGGCCTCCTCGCATCGATGCTCCGTCGCGGAACACTGCTCGATGTACTCGTCCATCAACTGGAACAAGGCCTGCTCGGCGATCCACTGTCCCGGGTAATCCTCCGAGTCCTACTCCACCTTCAGCTGGAGCGTTGCCGTATTGTACTCTAGCAGCGGCGTCCACTGGCGCGTCTTGCGCCCCAGTTGCTTCCGACCACGGGGAGAAGAAGGCTTGCGCTGACCGTGGATGACCATGCCGCCACCCGCACGCTTGCGGGGGCGCTCATTCGGCTCCTGCTTCACCGACGCGAGAACGCGCGGGGGCAGGGGGAGTACGGTGAGTACCGGGGCGGGGGAGGAGGAAGAGCGTGGCGAAGATGACACATCCTGGTTGTGCGCGTCCTACCTCTCTCCTTGGTTGCGCGCGGGCGTGGCTGTGGCGGAGGCATCGGTAGGGGTGGGTCGTTCCCATCCATGATGTGGTGTAGGACCTAGGCTAGGGTCCTCCTAGGCGCGCTCCACCATCGCCACTGCCCCGCCGAGTTGTTATTCTCCATCGGCGACATGTCGCTATCGTAACCCATGATCTGGTCGTTGTTCTAAACGTGGAAGAAGGTGTTCCAGGAGATGTTGTTGTCACAGTCCCACTGGGGGTCGTTGCGCTCCTCTGGCGTGAACATCGACCAGTAGTGGTCGTAGATGGCCTGCTGCCAGCCTGCCACGACTGGAATGGGTGGCACCGGCAGCCCTCCAACGCTTAGGACCCGTCCTGACGGACAACGCATGTCCGGCAGGACGGGGTACTACGCCTCCCATAGCGCGAGCGCCTTCTCGGCGAGTAGCCAACGACGCCCAAAGCCGTTGGCGGTGTCGCCGTCGCCAACGTAGCACTCCATTGGGGGAATGTGGGCATGGGTGTGGTGCTCAGATGGATCTAGGGTTTCAGCGTGCTCTGGTCGGAGGTGGATGCTTTCAACGGTGAAGAAGCATCGGCGTTGGAGGCGGTATTTATAGTGGGGAGAAGGGTAGGCGTTGGAGGCCATTAACATTGACGCGTGCCCATCGACAGAACCCGTCAATGCTGTTGCCGCTATAAAGGCTAGAGACGAGCATGCGTTGAAGGCGAGCAAACGCTGAACGTTGACATGGCGTGGAATGTGAGGAGGAAGACGACCGGTCTGTGTCCGCTGACTAAGCTGGCCCACGACGATCGGCCGATTCGCGCATGATCTTCATGCCCCGCTTCCCGCATTAGGCGAATTTCTTGGCCTACAAACACTGTTTTGATTATAACCCCAAGATCATACGCCTTGCCAACATAAGAGCATATCCACTCGCGTCCCCAAATGATGCCGGATCGAGCGTTTGGGGGACACTTTTTCTTCGTGTCGCGTTTGGGGACGTCGCTGCCCAGCCGCGCCTCCCAAAACCAAATAGTTCATTTCAAAAGAGATCGTTCCCGTCGAAGTCATCGCGATCAAAATATTTGACGCGCGATCATATTACAGATCGGCGATGCAAATTGAACATAATTTAGAAGAAGGGGTTCGGCAACGCCAACTGCGCATCCTGAGTCGACGTAGGCCCGTCGAACATGACGACCTCGTCGTGCTTTGCCCGGTCTGGCTGCTACGCCGTTTGGTGTCAGGCACTCGAGCATCGCTGATGTGGCCTCACCAAAGAAACCGGGTGTCGACGAGGACGCCACTCTTTTGCGGCTTGTCAGCGCCATGGCTGAGAGAGATTAGTGGCAGCAGGAGGGAGAGAGTAGCGGCAGCGGGGGAGAAATGAATCGACGGGAGGGGTGAAATCTTTTGGCAGTGTAGAAATGTGCGGCTGAAGGACGCGATGTGGCGGGAGACTCGTTAAATTCCAATGTGTTTGTTGTGGGTATACTTCATGGGTGTACCATCGACCGTGCCTAGATCCGGCAAGCCCGGGTGGCCCATAGACGGTGATGAGGCATGTGGCCCATCGGGCGGCCCAGTTGCTGTTGATCATGAGGGATGAAGTCCGGCCTAGGATCAGTAAGCCGGATCCGCACCGACATTTGGAGGAATCCGGATCCGTGGAGGCCCATGAGGAACCCGGATCCAGTACGAAGTGTATGGAAGGCGGATCCGTGACGTACATGGCAAGACATTGTATCGTAGTTAGGCAATCTGTAATCCGGCTAGGACTCTCCATGTAAACCCTAGATCTGTGCGCCTTTATAAGCCGGATCCTGGGAGCCCTAGAGGCACAACGACAACTCATTGTAACAACGCGAAAGCGCCCGGATAATTCCGCATAAGCAGCAGTAGGCCCCGTCATCGTGCGGGTGTTCCGAAGCTGGGTAAATCGCGTACCACCGTCCCGTGTGCACTCCGCCCTATGGCCCTTACTTCTTGTCCCCCTCGTGAGGATCCCTCCTCCGAGGTACCGTCGATTAGGCAACGACGTTGGCGCCCACCGTGGGGCCTGCGGCGTCTGGAGGCCGGAACCGGGAGGGTTCCGCCATGGGAAGCTTCGACGACACCATCGCTGTGGGGCGTGTCCTTTACGCCGGAAATCTGCCGCTCGTCCCTCCGGAGGAGTGCTGGATTCCGGCTAAAACCGACCCCGTCAAGCTCTCCATCGTCCCAGTTGGCGGCATACACATCTTCATTGGGGAAACCGTCGATTCCGACAGAAACCCACTGGTAAGTAGCGCTGACGCGACCGCCGCTGAGCAGGACGCAAGCCGCGAAGATCCGATCCGAGACGCCGGAACTCCCTAGCGAAGATTCCGCCTTAGATCCGAAAAATCAAAACCCACCCAATCCGCCCTTGAGCAGAAGTAAAGGTGGAAGACCAATGCGGATCCGCCCGGGTCTCCCGAGTGTTAGAGAAGCAAAGGTGTCACTTCGTGCACTTCTTGGCCCATACCGCCGAACCGCCCTCAAGAAGCCGGAGCTGGTCCCGAGCAGGTCGAGGTCCCGAAAACAACGCCGCTCCGGATCGGCAAGAGGTCTGTCGGAGAAAGCGGAGCTCCGGTTGAAGAGTCGATTTTGGGCAACCTAAGCCCAATTTCCGGAGACGCCCTCCATGGATACCGAAGAATTCGATCGCAAGGTGAAGGAATATGGATACGGTGATCAGCCCGAAGTTGAATCCGCCCAGCCTAAACGAGTCCTTGCAACCCCGGCGGCGCCGGATCAACGCGAATCAGAGGATGATAACACCTACTCCGACCCACAGCCTTCCCGTGCAGGATCTCCGCTATCGCGGGAGCGTCCGCACGAGGAAGTGCTATCCCCTGAAGAGCTGGTTCAACAAACAGGCATGGAGGCAATCGCGCACTCGGCTATTCTCAACAAACCAATAACCCCTGACGATGCCGCAAATCCGGAAGCTCTAGAAGCAGCAAGACGAGAGATGCCGGCAACAGCCCGTAAGTTCGCAAGAACCGCAGCGGCAATGCTCGGATGAAAGGAAAGAAGCCGCGCACTTCGTGGAAAATTTCCACCAGCGAGAGCTTGAGGTTGACGAACAACTGGTAAAAGTCAAGGAACTCCAGCAACACTGGAAGGACAAGGTCACCGAGCTTCAGCGGGAGGCCGATAAAATCAGGCGGGATGCTATACCTCCCCGCAAGATCACTTTCGCAACCCCCACTGAGAAACAGCCACTCGCAACTCCAAAGGATAACATAAAAAAGGCTGCGGAGATCTTGAAGAAAAAGACCGAGGAGATCGACATCGAATACGTCCGCACGCTCGTTGCATCAGCAATGAAGCAGCAGAGCAAGGCAGACACTTCGCGCAGGTTGGAATCCAACCCGGAGCTTTGTGTCTCTACTGCGCAGAAGGACGCCTACGACAATCGACATCACGATGACGAGTCGCGAACTGGATCCTCGGAACGCAGAAGGAAAACCAGAGAACACCCAAATCCAATCCCCGTACCATCAAAGACGCCACCGTCAGATCCTAGAAAGGGAAAGGATGCAATGTACACTGGTAGGAACAAGTACCGGAATCCCTCTCCTCCACCCAACGGGTACCCGCGTCCTCCACTCCCTCGCCGCCGTAGTCCAGTCGGAAACACCAAGCCACACGGTCCAGGTGGAATCAACATCCGCGACAACGTGCAGCCTCTGAGACACAGAGAGCGTACGCCGGAACCCCGCCGGAGCCGGAACAATGACCGAGAACCCGAGCCCAGGAGGAGTCGGAACGAAGAGCGCGACCCGGAGCCTCGCAGAAGCCGGAATGACGAAGGCAGCCAGCACCATGGTGAAGGCAGCCGTCGAAGCCGGAGTCAACATCGCGAAGGGCGAGGAGACTCGGACGGCGAAAGCAGGAGGTCACATCGGCCCCCTCGCAGGTCTCCTTCACCACCACCCAGCGGTGGAGGCGGAGGAGGACGCGGAGGCGGTGGCCGAAGATCTCGCTCCCGTTCAAAATCCCCCCGCCATGGCTCGCGTGACGCGCGGGAACGTCTCAACGAATACAAAACTGAATACATAGGCCCAAAGTGCTTCTGGCAGGATGATTCGAGAGGAACCAACGCCAAGGATGAACCTCAAGCTACCCGGAAACCTGAAGACCTATGATGGCACCGAAAGGCCGGATACCTGGATCGAGGATTACTATAATGCAGTAACCTTTGCCGGAGGAACCCCTAATATCGCCCGCCGCATGCTTCAGTTGTACCTTGTAGGTCCAGCCCGGATCTGGCTCAGCGACCTCGAGAAGAATTCTATATTTTGCTGGTTCGACCTGAAGACCGCCTTCGAAAAGCACTTCAGGGGCACCTACAAAAGACCTGCCACAACAAGCGAATTACAGGCGTGTATATACAAGAAGGGAGAAACATCAAGGAACTTCCTCACCCGATGGTTGGCATGCAGAAACGAGTGCGAGAACGTCGACAACCACACAGCAATGCACGCCTTCATTGGTGGCTTACAGCGTGGAGGATTGCTGCGACACAAGCTAACTTGCTTGGTCAATGCAAACAAACTGACGTTGGATGACATGATCACCATCGCCGGCCGATCATACTCGCCGCCGATGACGACGCGAGCGGAGATTTAGCAGCTACAACAATTCCCCTGCACCAGCAAAAGAAGAACCGTGACAACGGTAACACCAGCGGCAACAAGCGGAAAAATCCACCTGATGACCAGAAGAGTGGCGGATCCGAGATGGTCGCCATGGCTTTCCAACGCGGAGGTCAAGGAGGCGGAAGAGGCCGCGGTCGCGGAGGCGGAGCCGGCAGGGGCCAGCAGCGAAGTGACGAGGTCACCGCAGCCGGAGCCCGCGCCCCCCAAACCTATGAGGAGTACAGAGACATGCCCTGCCTGGCCCACTTAGATCCGGCTACAGGGAAGTCCACTCACACTAACCGCAACTGCAAGTGGGTCAACGATCTGAAAAACGACCTGGAAGCAGGATACAAGCGAGCCCGGAAGCACCGCCCTCGCGGCAAAGGAGGCAAGGGCAAGAACAAGGACAAGGAGGAGGACAGTTCCGAGGCGATGGACGAGGATGATAACTCGTCGGATCCCAAAGCCGGATCCGCAGGTAAATCCAACCCCTTCGAGAAAAAGAGTGTGGGCGCGTACCACACCTTCCTCGGAACACCAACAGTCTGCGCCACCAAGTCAGCTTTCCGGATCCTGAACGCCACAGTTCCGGCTGTGCCGCAGTATGTCAGGTGGTCGGAAGTGCCGTGCACATTTGATAGGCAGGATCACCCTACCATTGTGCCCAAAGAGTACTACGCCTTGGTTGTAAGTCCCCGCATCGACGGGTATGACTTCTCCAAGTGCCTCATGGATGGCGGAGCCGCCTTGAACATCATGTACCCGGAGACTCCGGAGCGGATGAACCTTACCAAGGAGCAGCTTAAACACAGCCGCCACCGAATTACATGGTGTGGTTCCGGGTAAAAAGGCGAATTCCCTTGGCGGCATCGTACTTCCCGTGGCCTTCGGCGACATTAATAATTTCCGCGAAGAGATGATCACGTTTGAGGTCGTGCCCTTCAAGAGTTCCTACCACGTCATCTTTGGCGAGGCCCACCTACCACAAGTTCCACGCAAGAGCATGCTACATCTACAACAAGCTCAAGATTCCGGGTCCAAATGGTATGATTACCGTATCCGAAGACTACAAGAAGGCTCATGAGTGCGAGTTAGGCGAAGCCGCCTTCGCAGAGTCTGTGATATCTGGAGAGGAGCTGCAAGGCTACGAGCCGCGGTGGATCCGACCGAGATGCAGACCACCAAGAAGCGGATCTCCGAACGGAAAAACTCCTTCGGGGCCGCGATAGAGACCAAGAAAGTCAACTTCAAGGAAGATGACGCTACCAAGCAGGTCTCGGCCGGAGCCAACATGGACCCCAAATAGGAAGACGCGCTCGTCGAGTTCCTCCGCGCTAACATGGATATCTTCGCATGGCAACCTTCTGACATGTCCGGAGTACCAAGGGAACTCGCCGAGCACTACCTCAACATAAACCCGGGGCCTAAACCAGTGAAGCAAGCTATGCGACGCTTTGGAGATAAGAAGCGCCGCGCCATAGGAATGGAATTAGCAAAGTTACTAGGGGCAGGTTTTGTAATAGAAGTAATCCACACTGATTGGGTCGCAAATCCCGTCCTTGTACCCAAAAAGAATTCTGAAATACTAAGAATGTGCATCGATTACTCCGGCTTGAACAAGCATTGTCCGAACGATCCGTTTCCCCGCCGCGCATTGACCAAGTCATTGATTCGACGGCAGGGGCGGAACTTCGTGTTTTCTTGACGCATATTCCGGGTACCATCGGATCCGGATGAAGAAGTCCGACCAAAAGGCGACCTCGTTCATCACCCCATTTGGCACTTCATCGCTATGTTACTATGCCTTTTGGCTTGAAAAATGCAGGTGCCACCTACCAGCGTACGATGCAGCAATGCTTGAAGGACCAAATTGGCCGGAACGTACACGCCTACGTCGACGACATCGCGGTCATGACTCGGAAAGGATCCGACTTGATTAGCGACCTTATAGAAACCTTTGAGAATCTCCGACGGTACAAGATGATGTTAAATCCGCTGAAGTGCGTCTTTGGCGTTCCAGCCGGAAAACTCCTTGGCTTCATCGTCTCTAATAGGGGCATCAAAGTTAACCCGGAGAAAATCAAGGCAATCTTGTGCATTAAAAGACCAACTTGTCTTAAAGATGTGCAGCGACTAACTGGTTGTGTTGCAGCAATCAGCATGTTCGCCAGCCGTCTCGGCGAGAAGGCACTACCCCTGTACAAGCTATTGAAGAAGACAGACAAATTTGTTTGGGACGAGGCAGCAGATGCAGCGCTTCAAGGGTTGAAGGAAATACTCACCTCCCCACCCATCCTAGCAGCACCGGGAGAGTCGAGCCTATGCTCCTTTACCCGGTAGCTACCAACCGCAGTCATCAGCCTCGTCATCATGGTGGAGCGACAGGAAGAAGGACACGAGTATGGAGTCCAAAGACCAGTCTACTACATCAGCGAAGTATCGACTGAATCCAAACAAAGATACCCTCACTTTCGAAGCTAGCCTATGGAGTATTCCCGGGCAGCGAGGAAGCCGAGACACTACTTCCAGAGCATCCGAGTAACGGTCGTGAGCAAAGCTCCGCTCGTCAACGATTCTCAATAACGCCGACGCAACAGGACGCACAACAGAAATGGGGCATTGAGTTATCCGCCTTCGACATCAACTACAAAGCCAGGACCGCGGTCAAATCCCAAATCTTGGCGATTTCGTCGCAGATTGGACGAAGCTCCGGATACAAATCGGAGCCGGAACCGGAGACATGGGTTATGCACTTCGATGGATCCAAGCAGCATCAAGGCTCGGAGCCGGAGTCACCCCGAAGTCCCCTACCGGAGAAGAACCGCAAGACGCTTTGCGCATCCACTTCGAAGCTACAAACAACATGGCGGAGTACGAGGCTCTACTACACGGACTGCGCATCGCTAAGGAGATAGGGATCAAGCACATCATTTGCCGCGGAGATTCCGACCTGGTGGCACAGCAAGTAGCCGGAACCTGGAACGCCAGAAATGCCGTCATGGCGGCTTACAGAGATGAAGTTGACGAGATCGCCAAGTGCTTTCTCGGATACGAAGTCAAGTACGTCAGGAGAGACGACAATGCAGCGGCAGACATGCTATCCAAGCTCGGATCCGACAGAAAACCAATTCCGCCCGGTATTTTCCTGGAGCACTCGCGGATACCCTCGGTGAAGGGCGCTAACCCGGATAACCCGGATGTGGCAAGTATCTCCGCTAGAGAAGTGATGGCTATCATTCCGGCCTGGACGCAGCCTTTCCTGGACTACCTCATCGATCAAAAGTTGCCGGAGGACGAGGTCCTCGCACGACAGATCGTCAGACGAGCAAGATCTTACACAATAGTTGATGGACATCTCTATAAACGAAGTGCAACAGGAGTATTTCTCAAATGCGTCTCTAATCAAGATGGTATTGAGATTCTCAGAGAGATCCATGCTGGGGTTGCGGGCATCACGCCGCACCCAGATCACTCGTTGCAAAAGCCTTTCGGCTTGGATTTTACTGGCTCACAGCTAAAGAAGATGCTGATAAGTTGGTGAAAACTTGCCGCGGTTGTCAGTATTATGCTACTCAACCAAACGCACCAGCCCAAGAGCTGAAGACCATCCCTATCACCTGGCCATTTGCGGTCTGGGGGCTTGATATGGTTGGTAAGTTAAAGAAATCATCTCCTGGCGGTTTTGAATACCTCCTGGTCGCTATTGATAAGTTCAGTAAATGGATCGAGGCAAAGCCGATGAGAAAAGCCGATGGTGCTACGGCACTCAAATTCGTCTGCAGCCTCGTAACGAGATTCGGCATCCCGCACAGCATAATCACAGACAATGGCACGAACTTCGCGCAAGGGGAATTGAAGGATTATTGTCATGACGTTGGGATCCGACTACACCTGGCGTTCGTGGCTCATCCACAGTCCAATGGTCAGGTCGAAAGAGCCAACGGACTCCTTTTATCCGGAATCAAACCACGCCTTGAAGAACCACTGCGTCGCGCAGCCGGAGCTTGGGCAGAGGAGTTGGACTCCGTCTTGTGTAGTTTACGAACTACCCCCAACAGGTCAACAGGATTCACTCCGTTCTTCCTGGTATACGGATCCGAAGCTGTGCTCCCCTCCGACATCATCCATGATTCACCGCGAGTCTCCGCCTACAACGAAGACACTGCTGATGAGGCCAGACAGCTATCTGTGGACCTGATTGAAGAAGATCGGAATTTAGCAGACCAACGTTCCACCATTTACCAGCAGAAACTCCGACGCTACCATAGTCGTCGAGTTCGGAATCGCTCGTTCATGGCCGGAGACTTGGTCCTCCGCCTTCGTCAGGTGAAAGATCATAAAGTTGCAATCTCCATGGGAAGGACCCTTCGTTGTTAGCAAAGTGCTCCACAACGGATCGTACTACCTCGTCGATTTCCGCGAGCTAAAGGACAGACCTGCCAATTGGCGCCGGAAACGCAAACGGGAGGATCCGGATGACATTTACGATGAAACAGAACGTCCTTGGAACATTGCACAGCTACGTCCTTTCCACACTTAGCATAGAATTACATACTTTGTAACAATATCATGCATGATCAATGAAATAAAGCTTTTGGTTCACTCTATGAGTCATTTACCTCCTTTACTTTTTCATTTTTAGATCGTGTATGTTTTCCGACTAAAACCGCAGAGCTGGATATTTCCGCCTAGGCGTGTATGAAAGTTGTGATTTTCAAAAATCGTCCCTTAGGACGTAAGTTTAAGTTTTCTGGTGGAAATGTTTTCTGTTGCGAATTCGTGGATTCCTAGTAGCGATTTCCGGCACCTTGACTGGGGGCTTGTTTCCGCGGTTGTTGACGGATTGCCATTAGGCTTCGTCGCCGCCGGCGAGCGTTTCCGGCTAAAGGTCTTCTGGCTCGCGGAAGGTCAAGCGAGTAAGCCGGAAAACATTAAAATCAGCACTTGCTTTCAAACCCAACGAAACATGCAGATAATATTAAACGGATAGCAGGATAAGTGTTTTCCGCCCGCACATAACATGTTTTCGTCCCTAGCTACTTAAGAATTTAAGTTATTCATTACAAACCCACTCCGGGGCCAAAAGTGATGCATCAGTTTTCATTGTTTCACAGGTTCTCGGAGGATTGCTCTTCATCAGAAGCCGTGTAGGCGGAGCCTTCGTCCGAGCCATCGCTTGAGCCGTCGCCGTCGGAGCCTTCCTCGTCATGGTCAGCACTTGACCCGGAGCCTTCCTCGTCACCTTCCTCGGCAGCCTCTTCTCCCTCTTCCTCCGGGTCGGAAAAGCCTTCGGGAATATCATGCTTGTTGTACCAGAACGAGTGGTTAACTCGTCCAGCAAACAGGCGATCAAATCCCATGGCCTCCGCGAGGAGATGTCTCATGGTGGTACCCTTGGGGGCTCCGCGTGCGACATCTGCATATTTCACGGTGGGGAAGTGCGCCTTGAAGGTGGCTAGCACGAGGGCAGCAACTCCGCGAGATGAAGACTCCTGCCAATCCTTGATAAGTTCCGGCACGTTCTTCATGAGATTCGTCATGCGGTCAATAACCGTTGTCTTGGCTCTCTTCAGGTTCAGGGACTTGGCAATTCCGCGACATGCTTCGATGAGATCCTCGATTGAGGTCCGCACTTCGTCATATGCCTCAGTCCTTTTGAGGGTTGATTCTTTGGTCCATTCAAAGCCAAGGCTTGCTGCAAAGTAAAAAGGATCAGTTTCTTCCGCGGACAGAGACAATTTTGAGGAAGCCGGAGTTCAAACAATAACAAAAAGGGTCCTTACGGAAAATCATCTTGTCAATATCCGCCGCCTCCGCCTCCTGGCTCTTGTTCTTGGCCGCCAGGGTGGTCACCCTGTGATGGCTCTTCTTGAGTTTTTCAGCCAGTTCCGCCATTTCGCGGGAATGTTTCTCCGAGAGCTCCTTCTTTTCTTTGGTTTCCTTTTCGGAGGACTCTTTCAAGAAGTTCTTCGTAGTTTCATTCTCCGCCTCCAATACTTGGATCTTGGCGGACAAGGCGTCGATGGTGGGGCGCTTGTCAGTTTCTTCTGCCGACAGAAAATCCCACAAGTTATACATTATGGTTGTTCATACAGTACAAATTTAAGCAGCTCGGATTTCTCACCCTTCAAACGGGTCTCCGAGCGAGCACAGCTTGTCGACTATTCTCTCGATGCCGGCGCAGCTCTTCTATTTCCGTCATCTGCTCCAAGCACATGAACGCGCAGGTCTTCGTGCAGCTTCCGCGTGCTCCGAGACGCAAAGAGGATTTAGCCGGAAATTCAAAATTCCGGGGCCGGCGAGGAGTTCAAAGTTTTGGATCGAGAAAATTTTAAATTTCCGTCTAAGACAAATGTTGAGAGAAGCATCGGCTAACACATGTTACACGGAAAAATGTCTGAACCAATGCTTGGGGGCTAGTGTTACCTGGCGCACCTCCTTATGCTTAGCGAAGAAGACCTTGAGATCACTCTCGAGGTCGGAGAGCTCCTTCATCTCCGCGTCTGCAGGCCCCCACACCTTCTCCATCATGTCGGAAACTTTCGCATGGCGTTGGGAAAGGGTAAGCTTTTGCAGAGATGGAGTAGGTTGAGGGTCAGCTTGGAGCGTGCTGGTAGCATGAATCAGCTGCACTTTCTGCTCATACTGCTCAGGTGTAGGTTCGGCGGAGGTGGCAGTTGGTTGCTCAGGCGGAGGCGTAGGCGAAGACGTGCCCTTCCCGGAATCACCGTGGCCAATCGGGTCTTCAGGAAGGTCATCGATATTAATGACGTCCTTGGGATCCGGCTTGGTGGCAGAGGAAGCCTTGGGCGGAACTTCGACTTCTGGTGTGACTGGTATGGAAGCCGGAGACGGCTTCGTCCTTTTCTTGGGGACCTTAGGGGCCTTGGGGGGCTGGCTTCCGGAACTTCTGTCACAAAAACAAAAAGAGCGTTATGATTAAGTATATGCTGATTCACGATGGCGGAAGAATTCCTTTCGGAAGTTTAGCACTTACCCGGAAGGTCTGAAAAACTGGTGGATTTCTGGTTGGGCTCGGTTGCTCGTGTCGATGAGTTCGAGGCGCTTTTTCTCCGCCTCCGCCTTGCGAGTTGCCGCGGTGCTGAGCACGTCGCGGGCACGTTTGGCTGAAGGACTGGAGGGGGCAGCCCTCTTCCTCTTGGATGGGCGCGGTGCTTCAGGGGCTTCCGCCTCTGATGCGGCCTCCGGTCGAGAGTGCCCGTGTGAGGAACCCGGAGGAGAGTTCCGAGGTCGCCTTCCTCGAGGGCCTCGAGCTTTGTTGCAGAGCCAGTACTTAGATAAATTACAGACTACAAATAAAATAACAAGTTAAGACGCGATAACATACCGCGGTGCCGGAACCGTCGGTGTGGATGTCCTTGTTACACACGTGAACGTGGAGATCACGCTGAATCTTGATTAACAGTCGGATCCGCTTGTCGATGGCGTCGGCGGAGAGGTTGTCCTTGGACGCACGCATAGGATCGTCGCGCCCGTATACTCGGAACATCAGGCGGTCCCCGTGTTGAAGAGGTTGGATCCGCTTGGTAAACCGAGACATGGTAAGGTCCTTCCCTGTCAGACCCTCCTCTGTAAGCTTGCAGATCCGCCTAACCATTCGAGTCAGCCGAGGCGACTCGGAGAGATGAGGACATTGCGTCCAGGCTGGATTCTCGCTGGCAGGGCTATTCTTGAAAGGCGGCAACACCTTCTCGCTCGGCGGGTCGGAGACGTCCTTCAGATAGAAGAAACCCCCTGACCAGTATCGCGCGGATTCGTGGCGATCGGTTGGAGGGTAGACGCGGCCGGGGCGGAGCATAAAAGTGATTGATCCGCAGGTAGCCAGCTCGGAAGCTTTGGGAATTTTCTCCTTTTTCACGGAGAAGTAGTACTGGAACAGGGGAAGATCAGGAGCTACCCGGAGATGGCCCTCGCAGAAGCGTCACGTGGTTGCCGATAGCCAAGACGGAATTCGGGGAAATATTGTGGGGCTGGAGCCCATAGGTCTTCAAGATTTCGAAAAGAAATCAGATGGCGGGAAGGAGAATCCGCGCTCCACTAGCGCCTTCGTCACCACCATCTCTCCGTCTTCGGGAGCTGGAGTGGGGGCGCCCGGAAGTGTCCGCCAGGATCCGGGTTTAATGAAGCCCTCCGCCTCGAGGTTGGAGAGCTCCGCGTCGGTGGTGGTGCAGGGCCACCATTTTCCCTTAGACTCATTGTCTCGTTGACGAGCCTTGGACTTCTTGGCGGCTGCCTCCTCCGCTTTCTTTTCCATTCGCTCTGCGCCCGCGATGTCTTCCGGGTTAGCAGAGGTGCCCTCGATATTTTTGCCGGAATCCTTTGTGGACTCCAGCCGAACTGGGACAAGTGGAGGAGGGGCGGAGGAGATAGGCGTCGCCATGATTGGCTCGGAGGATGGAGGCGGAGTCGCAGAAGACATCTGAAGAAAAAAGAAGCGGTGGCGGAAAACATAATGTTAGCCGGATCCATGTCGTCTTCCTAAGTATCATCTCTATCAACTACGGCGAAAGACTGGAGCTCGAGAACTCACCGTAATGGATTCCGCGGTGGTCGGAGTCGCCGGCGACGAGGATTTCGTGCGGTGGCTCGCCGAAGTTAAGAACTTGACGAACTGCGCGGTGGTGAAACCACTCCGGCGAAATTCCGGCGAGTTTTCCGGTGGACTCCGGCACGGTGGAGGAGGAGCTCGTGGGCGGCGCTTCGCTGAGAGGTGAAAGAGGGGGTGAATGGGAAGGTTAGGGTTGACGGTGGATATTTATAGGCCGCGGGGAGGAGATTCGTGCTCCGCATCCTGTGGTCGGAACGCAAGCGTCGCACCGTTGGATGCGTGACACGTGTCCAAACCCTAAACGGTAAAAATGGCTAAAGATAAGTTACCGCTCAAATCGCGCGAAAATGGCGCCAGAATTGGCGGAACCGTTTGAGTCTCTTAAGATTCCGGGTAAAAAACGCGAAGATAGGTAGTTCTCATTCGCCATCAGGGAAGCAACCCGGAGACATGTTTTGAACTGTCAATGGATGAAGTCCCGCAGGATGGGAAGATTTTCCGACTAAAAGTTGGGAAAAAAGAAAATGTGAAGTTGGAGTTCTACAAGTTTCTCCGCGTTACCAACATTGCCGGAGACCATAAGGCGCTAGCAAGGCGGAGACAGAAGGTGAAACTCGGAGAACTCTGGGGGCTACTGTTGTGGGTATACTTCATGGGTGTACCATCGACAGTGCCTAGATCCGGCAAGCCCGGGTGGCTCATAGACGGTGATGAGGCATGTGGCCCATCGGGCGGCCCAGTTGCTGTTGATCATGAGGGATGAAGTCCGGCCCAGGATCAGTAAGCCGGATCCGCACCAACATTTCGAGGAACCCGGATCCGTGGAGGCCCACGAGGAACCCGGATCCAGTATGAAGTGTATGGAAGGCGGATCCATGACGTACATGGCAAGACATTGTATCGTAGTTAGGCAATCTGTAATCCGGCTAGGACTCTCCATGTAAACCCTAGATCTGTGCGCCTTTATAAGCCGGATCCCGGGAGCCCTAGAGGCACAATGACAACTCATTGTAACAACGCGAAAGCGCCCAGATAATTCCAGACAAGCAGCAGTAGGCCCTGTCATCGTGCAGGTGTTCCGAAGCTGGGTAAATCGCGTACCACCGTCCCGTGTGCACTCCGCCCTATGGCCCTTACTTCTTGTCCCCCTCGTGAGGATCCCTCCTCCGAGGTACCGTCGATTAGGCAACGACACCGTGCGTTGCACCGGGAGAAACAAATACTCCTAGAACGCTTCAACAAACCTTCGACGTTATATGTGTGTTGCTACAGGTTGATTTTACTGAAACCAATATATCAAATTTCAAAGATATTTTTTAACAATGGCTCATTATTTGTTCATCAGTATATTGGCATACCTTTCTTTCATGGATGCATTATTATTTTCCGTTGTCACTTGCCATGGTGACCAGCCGGCGTTGGCCTCGTCGAGTAGCCCGACGTCATCGCCCGTCTCCAATCCCTCATCGTCATCGTCCACGTCTCGTTGTAGTCGTCGTTGTCGCTGGCCGGGCAATCTATCGGCGGCGTGGCCTCCTTGAGCAGCCAAACAACGTCCTCGTCTGGCTCTAGTCCCTTCTCGTCGTAGTAGTCGCTGTCGCTAGCTAGGTAGTGCGTCCGGCCTCCTCGAGCAGCCTGAAGACGTCCTCGCCGGCAGTGTTGCACTCATTGTCGCTGGACATGGCTAGACGCCGACGGGGTGTTGGATCCATCACGGGTGATGACCAAGCGAATCGAGGGGTGTTTTTTTAAGCACGTTGTATCGATCGTGTTTGAGCCGGACTCGGCTGCCATGTCTGACCTGCACTATGATGGTTAGTTTGAGGAGCGCGGAGTGGGTTCAACCTGGACTCAGCACATAGGCCGGCTCATTATTTTCTCTATGGTGCAACGGACGTAAGTTGACAGTTCCGGGATGGACAGATTAAAACGACGGATTGACCAAATGACGGATAAGGATAGGAAATGTGCCCCTGCGTTGATTTTTATTGAATGCTTATTTAGATCATATGAAATATAATAAACGAAAATATTTTGAATAAAAAGGAGAAGACCTCCCACGTATTTAGGAAACGGTTTTAAAACAAAAAAATAGAAATAAAATAAAATAATGTTTTGAAAAAAGAGAGGAAAAATAGCTCCAACCCGGTCAGGCCCAGCCACACAGCCCAGCTGGCCTACGTTGGCCAAAATCGGAGGAAAGGAAACCCTAGCTGCAGACAAAATCTTGTAGCCAACCCCCCGCCGCCTGTTCGTTCAACCCAGATCGAGTGAGCCATGTCCAGGTTGCCCCCTCTTCCCGAGCGCGCCCTCACCTCCTCAAGCTCCGCGCGCGGAGTCATCATCGACCTTCCCCGACGCCACCGCCCTCTGGTCGCGGACCTCCTCCGTTCCCCTTGACGGTGAGCCAGGGGACCGCGCCAGCTCGCCCTCCTCGCTTACACCTCATGCGGCCGGCCGCCCGCCTCGGATCTGTGCCTTCCATATTCGTCCTCTCCATTCTTCTCAAGTCTGAGGCGATCTTGGTCCTCCAGCCCTCTTTTTTAAGCCAGTTTACTATGTTCTGAAACGACAACACTGCCCTCATCTATTCTTCAAGTCCCACGAGGGGACACAAGTCGCTCGTTCCGTCCGTGACCTAGCCGTCTGCCGCGCTCCATTGCTGCCCCTGCTCGTCCCCCACCCACCCTACTGGACAAGCTTCTCCCTTTTCCTTCCTTTTTGTTGGATTTTGCTTGCTTCCTCTTTGTGGTATTGCCTGTTATTTGTTGACAAATCTGTCGAGCACGCACGCCAGAGGGGGAAATGAGCAACAATTAGACACAACAGAGCGCACTAACCCTCTCGTAGGTTGGGTTCCTGACAGGCTAACCCTACCTCACCAACCGCATGCTCACCAAACCCTCTCCCTCCACCTAATCCACACACAAGACGGCGCCGCCACCACCAACCATCCCCTAGCCTAGCCGCCACCGGAACAGGGTAGTCGCACTTGCTCTCGTCACACTTCTCGCCACTCTGCTTCCATCAGTGTGTCTCCGCCTACACCGCCCGCTGGTTTCGCGGCAGCCTGACTCCTCCTCCTGCCGGACATGGGATCGACGGTCGGCGGTGCGGCTCCAGCGCGCGCCGGATTGGCCCACAAGGTGACCCCCGGCCTATTCGTTCCTTATTTTCCATTCTGTTCGCCCCCTTGCAAGCTCGGTCTCTGGCGAATTCACAAAGGGTATGTATGACCCGCGAGTTGGATTATTGGGTCTCTTTGTCTGGCCGCGTTGCTTGGATTGCTTGCCTATCCCTGCACATCTATTAGTATGACCCCAACTAAGATTTTAATGTGCTTCATCTCCTTGGCACTAGTAGTAATAAGAAATGCTACCCTTGATGTCTGTGAATGGCAACATAACATCTTAAGTAGGACTGCTAACTGTACATTGGATGAATTGGTCATAGGTGGCGGTCCTTCGGTCCACTGTGGCCTTGTTCCAAATACCACATTTCGGTGTGTAGAATGGAGCTCCTGTTACATATTTTTGAGCTAATGCAGAGAGATGATTTCTGGTGTTAATGTGTAGAATGGAGCCCTTGTTGGATCTAGTTTCAAGCCATGCACTAGTTTCATGCTCAAGACATCTCCCAAGGTAAAATTCCTTTCCATCTTCTTTCTTCAGTAAATAAATAAACCCCGACGTCGACTTTTGTTGTACTCTACATACTGATGAAAATGGTGGTATATGTTGTAGGTTGGATGCTCTTCGCACCGTGTGAGGGCATCCATTGCCTCTTCGCCACAAAAACAATACTCTCCCAAGACATCAGCAGTTCAATCAGGGGAGGAGGTGCGCATTGCGGTGCTGGGAGCCAGCGGTTATACTGGAGCTGAGGTTCTTCTCGTTTTCCCTGTCATTTTCCATCTTTGTTGACTCCTTGTCATGCAGGGATAGCTTTGTTTCACCTGGCAAATTCTTGGGCACTATTACCAAAAATTTGGCAGGGTGGGTTTAGTTTGGCACAAACCCGTAGTCTATGCACTTTCCTCTTTTGCTTTTCCGGTTCAACATTAGTGTGCTATGATCGCCATGTTTTGGTCTTATTTTGGTTCAGTTGCTAATGTGTTAACGTACACTCATGCTAACAGATTGTTCGGCTTCTAGCAAACCACCCTCAGTTTCGCATCACAGTGATGACCGCAGATAGAAAAGCTGGTCAACAGTTTTGCTCTGTATTTCCTCACTTGATAACACAGGTAAGATTTTTTTTCTTCTCTTCCTCCACACGTGATGCTTCATCATTGCATATTAAGATTTTGCTGAACCTTTAAGCAGTAGCACATTTCTTTATGTGAATTTGTGTTGGCATACGGGTGATCCTCTTTCAATATTGCAGGACCTGCCAAATTTAGTTGCAGTAAAAGATGCAGATTTTTCAAAAGTTGATGCTGTTTTTTGTTGCTTGCCACATGGAACAACACAGGTTATTTATTTTCATCATGCCTTTTCTGAAATGTTTTATGCCAATTGCTGAATTTATAAAGGAATCCAGTTATTCACTCTGTTGTCCATTGGAAGATAAGATGCTATTCTCAACACATTTCAAGCAAAGTCTGATTGCAAGTTTTTTATCAGGAAATTATTAGAGATTTACCCCAGCAACTGAAGATTGTTGATCTCTCCGCGGTATGCTCTACGCAAGCTCATGCTTTGTTTATGTAGATATCGCCTTGGTTGCCACTGAATGTCCCATAATTCTTATGAGTGACATACCATGTTTGCAGGATTTCCGATTGCGTGACATCAATGAGTACGCAGAGTGGTATGGTCATGCTCATAGGGCACCGGAACTTCAGGTTTATTTCTACTTTCCCCTACATACTTTATAACTTCCATTGGTTATATTGCTGTTACTCAATTCTTAAGTTCCAAGTTCAGCAGTCGATTACCAACTTGGATTCCTATTGACATGTTCCATCAATGTTTTCTATATAGTACCTTTGGGGGCTTGAATTAGAATGCTTTGTAGTCCGTGATATTTTTTTGTTCCTCCTATGTCATTATGTTTATTTGTTTCTTTGTTGTGAGCTCATTTCCTGTTTCTCTGCTTATTCAGGAAGAAGCTGTGTATGGTTTGACAGAGGTTCTTCGAGACGAAATACGAAATGCTCGGCTTGTCGCCAATCCAGGATGTTATCCCACGTCTATTCAGCTCCCACTTGTTCCTCTAATAAAGGTGGGAATCGACTAGAGTTCTTAGTCACCCTAGTCTCTGGTCCAAATAATAATAGGTTTATACATAATAGGCCTCACTTAGTGTGCTATATCTGCAAATGTAGAAAGAATCTTCACATGCGTTAGTTTTGTCAAAATATTCTGCCACTGTGTCATGCTCACTTAAGAAATGTCATCATTTTATTAATCTTGTTAGTATCTAAGTTGTTCTTAGTATATTTTATTTTACCTTGCAGGCAAAACTGATCAAGCTGAGTAACATTATAATTGATGCAAAATCTGGGGTTACCGGGGCAGGTCCGTATATTTTGAAGATAACATTATAAAATATAAGTTTGTAATGCTAAATCAATAGCCAATTTGCTTGTTATAACCTGCATTTCTTTAGGACGCGGAGCTAAGGAAGCAAATCTTTACACCGAGATAGCTGAAGGCATTCATGCTTATGGAATAAAAGGCCACCGGCATGGTAATCATATTTTTTGCAAACATTTGAAGTCGACATTAGTTTATTATTATTATTATTATTATTATTAGTTTGAATAAAAAAGTTGTTACTGTTATGTTCACAAACATATGTGTCCCCCCTTTGGTAAAATGCAGTCTAGTTACAGATTATTTAATATTCTATCCTTGTGGCTTTGGTGGCCTTACTGACAATGAGATAACACCATTTCAGTTCCCGAGGTTGAACAAGGACTTTCAGATGCTGCTGAATCTAAAGTTACTATCAGCTTCACTCCAAATCTTATCTGTATGGTAAGCACATATTCAGAGATAACTCCTGGTTTTACAGTTTGCTGTGTGCTTCACTAAAGGCATAAGAAATGTGTAGAATTCAATTGCTTTTTTTATCTGTATGTTGAACAGAAACGTGGGATGCAATCTACCATGTTTGTTGAAATGGCACCTGGAGTGACTGTCAGTGATTTGTATGAGCATCTCAAGTCTACTTACGAGGTTTTGTTTGTTTGATCAAGTGGAATAAATTATCTGTCTGCAGAGAGCTATAATTTTGAGAGAAACACCTTTACTCTTGTTAGCATCATAACATTCTGCCGGTGCATCTTTTCAGGGTGAAGAATTTGTCAAGCTGTTAAATGGCAGCAATGTTCCTCACACACGCCATGTTGTTGGATCAAATTACTGCTTCATGAATGTCTTCGAGGACAGAATTCCTGGAAGGGCCATCATCATCTCTGTCGTAAGTGTCTCAAGTTGCTCAAACATTAGCGAATAATGTTGCATACTTAAGATGGAAAATCGTGATTTCTTGTTCTTCAACAATGCAGATAGATAATCTTGTGAAGGGGGCATCTGGCCAGGCTGTGCAGAACCTCAATCTGATGATGGGTCTGCCTGAGAATACGGGGCTGCAATATCAGCCCCTGTTTCCTTGATATATTGTGCCAGTATTTGTTGTGTCTTGTCTGTGATGGTGCTTTGGAGTAGCAATCTCTGCTGTTTTCTGTTGAGAGGAAAGAGCTCAACATCAGAGTGTACTCAAACTTTCTCAAAAGCATAACTAGGCTTGTGCTGGTGTAGTTTTTAGAGATGAGCAGCAATTAGCAGTTGAATAAGAGTAGTCATAAGGCTATGTATCATGTATTGCGTTGTTATGAGATCAATAAAACAGTCTAAAAGTCAACTCAGAGGCATCAACCACTGCGGACATCGTTTGGATATAGAGCATTTCTTAGTTCTGATGTTTTTGTCAAATTTTATCTTGTGTGATGTATCCAGATCCTAAATTTTACCACAATAATGCAGGTGACTGGTATATTGTTTTTGTCCTTTCTAGCCTATATCAGAATACCATGATTTGAGTCGAATTTGAATTCTATAATAAGGTGCCATATATTTCTTTTGAAATGCTGTGATAAAGCTCTAGCCATAGTTTGGTTAACTTTAAAAGAATAACAGTAGGGTTGAGTTACTTTGGCCCTTATGGTATTTGTGGCTTAAGAGGTGTCTGGTAGCAGCAATTTTATTTGGAATTGCTTGTGTTCATTTGATTTCGTGTTTGCATGGCGGATGTGTATATATGCATCGAAAGAGGAGGCTGAGGTTTTTTTAATTTCCCATTGTTCTTGTGATGTCTGGGTGGTTCTTTGTTATGTTGCTGGGTGCATGCTTTTTGAGTTGACGTATAGTCGCCGAGTCGGCGTGGGGTGGCTGGGTCGCGCAAGCGACTCGACTCACGGCCTAGTCGCGTGATAGTTGCCGATTGCCTGCCAGATCTTTTTTGGGGGAATATAGGCTCTCTCCTACCTCAAGATTTCAGAGATAAAGAGATGCAAAGGGAGAGAAAGGGCAGAGCTCGGGAGGAGAGGCCGTCGCTGCTCCTTGCCGTCGGCGCAGAGGAAGGAGATGGTTTGAGGGGATAGCTCGAGCGAGGCTGCGTGCAGGAGTGCGCCTATGGACTGGCAGGACTAGGAGGATTCATGTGACAGGGTGCTAGGTTTAGCGAGTGGGTAAGGCTGGGAGCGATTAGCTGGGCCGTGCTGGGGCCTGACCAGCTTGGCTGCGATAGATGACAGGCCAACTTTGCTCATATGGCATCAATGGGCTATGCAAAGGAGAGAATCAAGTGCGGTAGTGCTCTTTTTACTGCCATGGCGACTTGGGGCAACTAATCAAGCCAAGTCGCCGAGTCAAGCCAGCTAGTCACTAGCTGCAGTCATGGCGACTTGGCTTGACTCGGCGACTCAAAAATCATGGCTGGGTGCTATCCTACATACTAGATCTTTGATATCTGGACAAATGTAAGGTCACAAATCTCAATTGAGTCAGAGCTTGTAAGTTTATTTCAATGTATTGTTCAGGTTTCAGTAGTTCTATTATTGTTCAGTTTTCTGGAGTAATTCTCTGCAAAACTTAATAATTTGATGCAACTGTAAAATCGTGTCAAAGATATAGGTACACATGTCGATCTTCTAACTATCACATTTATGACTACGATGAGGCTTGGTAGTGAAAAGCTCCATTGCATTAAGATTGGTCAGCCTACACCCCTACCTAAGCAATTGTCAAGAAAACTGATGTTACATGCAAGTACATTTGAAGCCTGGCATTGAAATGGGAACATCCTACGTTCCTTAGGTACCCATCTTCAAGGGGCTCTTAGCTCTTCAACATTACTGAATCTTAAATTTGGCTACTAGGTCTTAGGGAGGAGATGTATCTAGACATCAGCACTAATTTTTAAGTTAAAATCATTGTTGACACTTTCTTTTTGGTCATGCTAATCGAAGATGCTATGTGCTGCTTGACTTGAATCAGCTGTGTAGGCTTGTAAACACTTCTGCATTATGTTATTAGCCTTTGACCTTCAGTTCTTTATGTTTATTCTCTGACTTTAGTTCATTATCTGGTTTCTTAAGATTGCATTCAATTAGACTTCTTGGCTCATGTGTTTGTCCATGCATATGAATTATTTGAAGCATTCTTCTGTTTAATCATCTTATTTGGGGGTATTTTTGTGTTGTGCTAAAATGCAGATGGGCTTTAGGTAGACTAAGATATTTCTATTGATAGTCTGTATTTTGCACAGATTTATTTACCTACAACAAGCCATTTTTCACATGGTTTTCTGTTACTTTGTTTTCATGACATTGCTGTGGAAAACAATTTAACTGGTATGTTCTGGACACATCCAAAACTATCCATGTTAATTCCCACTTAAGCTTAAACAAGCGACGATTTTTGTTGCAGTTATTTTAAGATATATTCATTGAGGATGTTCATATTACTGCAAGGAGGTAGATAGGTTTCAATCCTTGCTGCAGCAGGAGAACCTACTTGTAATTCATGAGAGTTTGCATGCTCCTCTTACCTTTTTCTTTGACCCTAGTCTCTATTCTAGCTTTATTTCTGTACTATTTATCTTTACTATAGCAGCAACTCTGCAGTAAAGGTCTTTGTCCAGGATGCAATTGTGTGCGGTCCTTAGGTATTATTCACTAGTATATCTTCTTAAAAGTTTGCTGCTGGGTCTTCCTTAGGGGATGTATTCAGGCCCTGTTGATCTCTGAGCTAAACTCAATTGTTGATACTTTCTTTCTGGCTGTGCTGATCAAGGATGCCATGTGCTGTTTGACTTGAAATCGCCATAGACATGGAAATGCTTTTGCAATATTTTATTAGCATTTGACCTTCAGTTCTTTATGTATATTCTCTGATGTCTAGTTCATTCTCTATTATTGAATTATAATTTTTAGTTTGACCTCTTCACATTACTGATGCATAATTGCATATAAATACTTTGAAGTATGATACATGTTCTTCTATCTTTAGTCATCTCATTTTGGGGTATTTTAGGTAGAGGTAAAATGTGGATGGGCTTTGAGATGGCAAAGATTAAGTTTTATAATCATCTGTAATTTCACACAGATTTTATGTAAGTGCAAGATAGTTAAACCAATCTACCTGTTTTTCTGCTGTTTTATTTTCATGGAATATCATAGTTGTGGAAGTGTGGAGAAAAAAAAACATTGTTAAGTTGAGGAGAATAACATTTTGATACTGCAACACATCCAAATCATCCATGTTTTAGTTCATAACATATCAAGAGGTATATTTCTCCACTTGAGCTCAAAGACGTGAAGAATATTTTATTCCAATATTTTAAGTTATATTATTCATGTTATCGTAGGGAGCTAGATAGGTTTCAATGCTTGCTGCAGCAGAAGAACCTACTGTAATTTTTGTAACCCACAATAGTTATATTGATGTACTAGTTTACTTTCCTGTAGCATTGCTGCAGCAAATATTTCTGGTATCAGTAACTATGCAGCAAACTTCTATTGTGGCTGTAACTTTGCAGCCAAGTTTTTAAGGATGCAATTTCACTTGTTTGATATACTTTTTTTTACCATTCCCTGTCATTTCAATGTATAGCATAGAGTTCCATAAATTAATACTCCCTCCGTCCATAAAGGATGTCTTGGATTTGTCTAAATTTGGATGTATCCTACATACATCCAAATTTAGACAAATCCAAGACATCTTTGTATGGACAGAGGTACTATTTAGTACAGTAGTAAAAACTGTCCATGTATCAAAAGTCATAGATGTTGTTGTCTGACTATTTGATTAGAATGTTGTTTGAAAACTGTCCACTGAATAATTCTGAAATATATTGTATCCAAGATTTGTGTTCCTGGGCATTCTATCATATTGACATTTATGTTCAAGTCAATATGTAACGTCGATTATTATTCAGACTTGCCCTTATTTTCTGGTCAATTGAAACCGATGCACCATTTCCAAAAACTGAAAGTGACACTAAGAAATATAACATACTCCCTCCGGTTCATATTAATTGACTCTAATATGGATGTATCTAGACACATTTTAGTTCTAGACACATCCATATCAAAGTCAATTAATATGAATCGGAGGAAGTAGTAAAAAATTAAGCAAATAATCAGGACTTGGCGCCGAGGGGATCTGGCATCCCAATTGGGTAAAATTGCCTGATACAATGCTTAAAAATATCCATGAATGTAGTACACATAAATTTACGTTTTCAATAAGCATGCATAATTTTGATACCATTTCCTCCTCGATATGCAGGACCAAAAAAAGAACAGAAAATTTAGTGAATATTCGACCTCAACCTCCAGAGGTAAACAGTATTATTTCTCGAATACACATCAAAATGCATGTCATTTTGTATTAGGTTAATTAAATTCATCAGTGTTGTTTAATGTTAATATGACCTCAACAAGGCTATCTTTCTATGCACATATAATTAGTGGTTCTGTGCTTCTATGACCTAAGGAGGATTTCATGTTTCCCCTTCAGATTTGAAGGCTTTCAAGGGAAAAATCTTGCGCAATTCGGCTTGCTCGTGATGCAGTTGGATCTTCTAGGGGTCAGGCACATATGAAAAGTGCTTTTGCATTGAGGGTATGTTCTGTGACCCATACTGTTCATTTCCATGCCTAACATTGATTTTTTTTTTTTGCTATTTTGGTATCAAAATTCACTTTGTATGATTTGGCTGCCAAATATTTGGAAGTTTCTGATTTTTTATACAGATAAAAGGACAGTTGTAAAGAAAGCACACCATCTTGCTCCTTTCAATTCATTTCCCGATGCCAGCATCTTAGCTAGCATTGTTTATTCCCTTCCTTGATCCTCTGTGTGGGACAAAGAGGCAATAAGAGCAAGTCCTTTATGGGGGATGAAGGGGCAGTACAGAAGTACAGCTCATTTCTTGCACGACCAATAGATCCCAGCCATGCGCATCTCCTAATTTCCTGAATATACGAAAATCAGATCCAATTAATGAGAATATCATCATCAGATCACCCAATGACTCAGATTTGTCTGCTCATTGTAAGACCCATACTTTGCAGAGTCTTTTGATTCCACATGCTAAGATATGACATAATCTCAAGATAAGAGTGGAAGTGTCCACGTGTGAGACTCTGGTAATCTTGTCTGATACTGTTACCTGTTTGGCTATCAGATATCAATATTATCTGATAGTTACACAATGGAACAGATTTTCTCAGTTTTCAGCGTGTCTAGATCTACTCCGGGTTAGTTTTTCTGTACACTTATTCAGAAAAGGTCTATGGAGTGCAATTTCTGCGTCGCAGTGGCGATCTTTCGATATGGTGATGTAGTATTACAAGTATGAAACCGAAATGAAGGTTGCGGGCAGATTCTGTTGGAATAGGGGTGGATGGAAAGCTGTACATTTTGAGTATAAGATGGCAAATCATCAGGATACGCGGAGGATCGGAGACACTGTCTAATCCTTTTTTTTTCTAGCATTTAAGAATGTTCAGATTCCCTCCATCATGGTCGTGCAAGCCTCTCTCTGCAGCTCTCCAGTTTATTGGTGGGATTATTTCATTCCAATAACATTCTCCACAATTTTCATAATGCCTGATTCTGTATTAATTGCTAAGATAATCCCATGTTTGCCCCGGTTTTGAACCACAGGCATGTTTGATTCCTTGTCCTATTGATGCAACAGCGCTGAGGGAGGGCTCTCTGCAATCATTGAGACACTTGCCACTCGAGTTCTGATTGGCTTGACTTCTGAAGATGTGATCCTGGATAATTCAACAATCCTGTCTACCAACTAGCAGTTGAAGTTTTCTAAGTTCATTATGTGCGCATTCCCAGGCCATACTTGGAAGGAAGGGTCGTTGTCAGCACAGTTCATACCCAGCCGTGGGGCGTCCATTTCTCTAAGCATGATCTTGCATTTCTTAATCCTGCAACTGCTTTGTTTCCGTCAGCATCCTCATCAGTATAAATGCAGCTGTCGTGACATGCATTTTTCCTTCAGCAAGCATAAGTGTATCAAACAGCCCAGTTCTCCTCATAAGTCATACCGATCACCTCCCTCACACAGCCTAAACTTATATCACAATGGAGTCTGGAGGAGTGATTGTGGAGGCGAGCTGGGACTCGCTTGGACTATCGTCGCAGGCCGAGGAGTCGGAGATGATGGAGCAGCTGCTCGGCACCTTCCCATCCAATGGCGATGAATCTCACCACCAGGAGCTGCCTTGGTCTGTCCAAGCCTCAGATGCATACTATGCCCACTGTAATGGTAGCTCTAATGCGTACAGTTCGGCTAGTAGCAACAGTGTTGGTAGTCTCATCCTCGATGTGCCGTCTGATTACGGGGGCTTCTATTTGGGCGACTCAAATGGGCTGGACCTGAATATGGTCCAGGAGCAAGGTGCATCTCAGTTTATGGATGCCATCCTCAACCCTTCCTATGGGAATGGCGATTCAAGCTGCGAAGATCTTAGCATGAACCTGCTAGACTCCATCGATGACACTTCTAACAAGAGAAAGCGCCAGGATCAAGGGAAAGAGGCTGACGAAACAAGGGTGAGTGCTAGATGATTTTGTACACGAGAATTTTTTCGCCGCTCGGTGCAAATGTTGATTGAAATTTTCTGAAATACAGGGTCGGAAATGCTCGAGGAAGGCCGACTCGAAGCGGGCAAAGAAGACCATGCAACATGGAGGCGAGGATGGCGCCATTGCTGCCACCACAAAAGGGCAAAGCATAAGCTGCTGCACGTCTGAAATTGACTCTCAAGAGTCTCCTGTTGCCTCTAACCCGAAGGGAAAGACTCAGGCTGGCCGTCAGCCGACAACCGATCCCCAGAGCCTCTATGCAAGGGTAAGCGACAGATGATCCTCTGAGTTTGATACTGAACAATGTTTTGTTGATAGCTAAATCAGCAGTTATTTATGCTCTTTTTTGGTTGGAAACAGAAAAGAAGAGAAAGGATCAATGAGAAGCTGAAGGTACTGCAGAAACTTGTTCCGAATGGAACCAAAGTAAGAGTCTCAGCAACACATCCCTCATAGTTTTCGCAAAAAAACGCTGTTGTTCATAGTAACTGTGGATCACAAATAAAGGGCAACAACTCAAACAGCAACACCTGTGTTCTCCTGTAGGTAGATATCAGCACTATGCTTGAGGAGGCGGTGCAGTATGTGAAGTTCTTGCAGCTTCAAATCAAGGTGAGGCTTTTGACAGTTCGGTGCAGTGCTTCATCCCTTTCGAATGCGCTTGTCTGAGTTACTTAACGGTTTCTTTACTACTCGCAGGTCCTCAGCTCCGATGATATGTGGATGTATGCGCCGATTGCGTACAACGGGATGAACATCGGGATCGATTTGAACCTCTCTTAGAACTAATAAGACACATCTAACAGTCTCAAGTTTCTAAAAAAGCAGCAGATATCTACCGTAAATACGATTTGGGTTAATTAGCTCAAAAGTGTTTATTACTAACGCGCAACCAATAAGCTATTCCGGCAGTGTATCTCTCCCAGGTGTAAACAGAGACCGAATGCATTGTTCTCCAGAAGCTTTTTTGTAACTTCGGTTACTGAAGGGAGTGCATGTAGGCTGAAGAATACGCGAAAAAGATAGATACCGAAAGTTGGAAGAGGCTCTGCAACTTGTGAAGACAAGGAGGGCAACATTTTCTTTTCTCCTTCAGATGCAACTTCACATAAGAAGATTGTCTCGTTTTCTCTTTTTTTTTCAAGTTTGCTCTAGTGGCAAATTTGTGTCTCCACTGAAGTACAGTGTTTAGTATAATATTATGTGGTTAGCTGGAACTTGGTAGTTGTCATAGTATAATGCAATGCAAGATCGTGAATTGTTGTGGCAGTTGTCATCTAACATATTTCTGTGATCACATCATTTTCTGCTATATACTGTCTGTTGAAACCTGAATTCTTCCTGTAAAAAAGAGAAGCCGCAATTCTTTCTCTTGTCATGACAAAGGGTGGCATGCCATCTCATATTCCTTTTGTCATTGCATGTTAGTGGAATATTATATACGCCTGAATTATTGTTGTTTTCTGGTGTCGCCAAATCATTGGTCTGCTATTATTTTGTCCACCTGGTTCTTCGTGTTTGTTTAATCCATCAAATATTCCTGTCCATTTTACCCTATTTTCATAGGCATGAGTGCATGACAGTCCATGATGTTTGTCTTGTAGTTGTGAATGAGCTTATAGTATACAAGTTAAATACCCAAAAAGAATAAGAATATTCCGCACATCATTCCATTTTTTCTGGGCAATGAGTATGATGAAGCTCTACAACTGCAACTAGAGTTTGCTTTCTCCACAATACTCAATCGTGCATATCCTGGTTCTCGAGTAATACCTTAAAAATAATGCTCCAAAATTCGTAAGAATGTTTTATACTAGAAAATAATAACTGGAGTAATACGCGTCGTGTAATATCGAATTCATATTTATCATGTAGAACTAAATCAATGGAAAATATGCATGCATAAGTAAGCGTGATCACTCGTGTTTTGGCCATGCAAATGTAGAGTCATCACTATCACCTAAGCCAATTACATGCAAAAAGATATGTATACGCATGGATAAAAGGAGAATCACTAAATATAGAACAAAAGTTGATTTTGGAAGAAAAAAGTTGCATAGCTCAAACCATCCGCATATTAAGAGTAAATTCCACTTTTTACCCTGTAGTTGTGCATTTGTGACACATATTACCCCACCTAGTGGAACTTTTACCAAAATATCCTGTTTAGGAGATTTTAAACACGGGTTAGACCCAATTTATCATTTTACTTGTTATTGTTAGATAGAATAGGTATGATACGTCGACGTGGGGCGATAAAATATGTAAATATAGAAGGGCCTCATGGACGATTTATGCCCAAACTTGTTTAATCCATATGTTCCCTTCACCACTACCGTTTTGATATTTTGGACCCTGATTGTCACCTAACACCTTGCCCAATGGACACAAACCAAAAAAAAATAAGGGTAGAAAGCCTTTGAAATGGGTAATCTACACAAATTTTCACTCGGTGGGGTAATTAGTGTCACAAATGCAAAATTATAGGGTAAAAAGTGGAATTCACTCGCATATTAAAGTTGTTTTCATCATTGGCTTCGTGTTGAGGAGGGCTCCAGCTCTAGATCCCACATGGGTAAAATTTAAACATTTTTTCACTCTTTTGTTAGAAGGAAAATAATACATTAGTTATCACCCTATTTTGCAACAAGTTACCACATGGTGACTTTAGTACCAATTGGGTGGCAACTTTATAAATCATTGGCTGATAACTTTGAGAATGAAAAATCATCGAAACATATTAACATAGGGCACAATTCAGAAGATCTTGTTGTGACAAAGCCTACATTGAAGGCGGAAGGTAAATTAGGTTCATGGTTTGAAGATTCAAGTTCACTATTGTATGTGGAAGGACCTACATCTCATGTGTGTGTGTGTGTGTGGGGGGGGGGGGGATTACATTTCGGTAAAGCGCGAAAGGTACTCATATCATAAATCTCGCTAGAAAGGCTCTTTTTATCAGAAGCTTGTGATTTAGTTTTTGATGCAGCAAGTCAGGAAAAAAGAGAAACGGATTTAGTAGCATTAGCTGCAATAAGTGGTCGTTGTCATTATGTTAATAAAAACAGTTCATAGGTAAACTAGACTTTCTCAATTTAGAGACTTAAGAGCCGAAGAGAAAACTGGGAAAATTAGGCCATTTAAAAAATTAATGGGTTTGGATTTATTCTAATGCGGAGTTAAACCGGGTGAATTCTTTTCAAGAACAAATCCTTGATATGATAGGCTCAACTATGTGACCAACAACTTAAGGCTAAACAAAGACATACAAATTACAAGAACAATCAAGCAATTCAAAATCTACAAAAGATGTATCGATGGTACTACGTGTGAATTGTGCAAAGTAAAGGGGACATAAGACAACTGATGTATTTACCAAAGTTCAATATCCAAAGATACCCTACTCTCTCTCTGTTGGAGAGCCTGTGGCAAATCTACGCCACATCCATCCCAATTAGACATAGTTGTCTTATCCCTTGAGATAAACAAACCAAGTGTGATTTCTTTAACTATGAATAGCTTATTCCTGCATCACGGGGATGCCAGGCTTTAAAAAACTTCATAACTGATTTGGGACTCTTGATAATCCTTCATAAAGAGGTCACCAAGCCAATAACCACCAAAAGGTCAAGGAAACGTTGGAATCGGACAGGAACAACATAGGAGGTCAACAAATGTAATATCCCAGGTTTAGAGACAATAAAATGAGAGAACACCAAAGTGTGCATTGCATTCATGCATAGAAAATCCGGGGAATTTTCGCGCTTCACATAAAACTTACCACGATGGCTGAAGTTTCACTTGACTTGCTGGAATTGAAGTAGATCATCAAGTCAAGCACTATAAACTTCACTGTGATCTTTGCTAAAACCTTGTTTTGGGTAGAGATGATTTGATCTATGGGCTAGATCAAATAGAAGTAGATTTACAACAAACAACATCTTAAGTAAGGATTAACTACAAGATCTTATAAAGGATCTTAACATGCCATTCCTTACAACAACACATGAATAATTATTCTACTATGAATCAAAGAACTCAATTAATTAAGAAACTATTCTTTACTTATCTTTTCAATGTCTCCTACTAAATAAATGTTCCTACCATGAGTCACATGGTATATCTTTTCAACTACAATAATTGAATCCATGTCAAGGACATTCATATTCATTCATCATTAACTTTGGACCATTCCAACCTTGTTTCTCAACTCATATCATTAAACCTAGAGAAAGAAGAGAACCATTCATATGCTTATTCTATACATTGAATAGAACCTAGATTACTATTTAAACCTTATACAATTGAGGTAATTGTTGTTACTAATTAGTGATACAAGAAATAAAGTCAAGTATTAAACCCTACTTGACCTAGCTCATACTTGATGGTAAGTAAGAACCTATTCTTCTAGCATATATAGAGAGGCAATTGTTGTGATCATTACAACTTGGTAATGAACCTAACCCTAGAGGAAACCCTACCTATCTCAGAGAGCTTAAGCTACATATGTATACTCAAGTATATGGACTTATACTGAATCTTGGAGATAGAATCATAATTCACCAATGAATTGTTATGAGGCCAATACTTTGATCATCAAAATTGGGTGATGATCATAAACCCTAAGAATCTAAGTGAGTGTGTTGAGAGAAGTATTATGGAAGAGAGATTAGTGAGGGATAAGTGGATTATGTCTAATACATGATCTTGCTTTATAAATTAAGATGATAAGTTAAACCTATATATGTGATCCATAGATCTCATTCTTCTCATGAAATAATAAGTGAATCAATAATAGTTAATCCAGACCAATACTCATGCCTTGTATGGAGTAGTTATGACATTAGTGGTAAACCCTGCCTATCTAAACACTTAAGACAAACCTAGCATTGCCTTGATACATTAATTCTACCTAAGTGAGGAGGATAACCCTAGCCAATTAAACATAACCAAGCTTATGCTTATATCCTAATCTTAGTTGTGTATCACATTGGTGATCACTACCAAAACCCTAAACCCAATTTGAGTTTTAATACAAGTATAAATTTGGATTATAATTATAACCCTACCATGCCTCATGCCTATTTCATACTTCAAATAGTGAAATATTTCCAAAACCATAAACCTTGTCATATGGAATCAATTCCACATGAAATATTGTCCTAACTTGTGTATCATGTATCACAAGTATAAATTAAGCCATATATACCTAAGCTTAAATGTTATTGAAGTAAGTAAAGTGAACAATGATAAGCTTGGGAATTATATTAACAAGTTCAAGCCAGAATTTGCTAAGCAAGATTAGTGAATATAGTGTTTATTCAACCATCTTCTTAAACCCTTAGAAGTAATTCTCCACATAAAATCATGATTCATCTTATTCTCAACACCATTTAATTTAAACTCTAGCCATAAGGAGAATTATATGTGAACCATCCATATTGTTAAGAACCCTAGTAAAATTTAGTAATATGCTTACCATGCACCTATTATAAAATTCAAACCATTTAAATATATCTGGTTCCTAAATTAAAAGGCAATTGAGATAAACACATAAACCATATCTATTTTAAATTTAAAATGCACTTCACAAGAACACCAAGTAATCACCCATCAAATAGTTGTTTAAACAATAGAACTAAGCAGTAAGTATTTTTATGAAGTGATATTGATATTTAATATTTTAGAACTTGCAAAAATAAACAGAAATCAAATTGGAATTTAAATAACAAGTTTAAAACAGAAAATAAAAAGAGAAAAAGGAGAGGGGAGAGGACTTACCCTACCAGGCCGCAGCAACCCAGCTTCAGCCCAAAGAGAAGCCCAGCACCAGCCCAGCCCAAGCCAGATACCGATTCGGTATCTTTAAAAATCGTGCGAAGAAAGAAAACTCCTTTCTTCTTCTTCCCCGGCGACGACAGCGCGACCATGCCAGTCGGCGACGCCCTCGTCGATGATAAGCACGGATCCGGACGCCAACAAGACGCTCAAGACTTGCACTAATCGATTCGCGTCCGAGCATATCCAGAAGAGAAAGATCTGCGTCCAGAGAACTCTCCAGGCAGCGCCACCTCCTGACCATCGTCGTCGTCGTGTCGCGGCCTCAATGATTCCCTCGGCCTATAAAAACTCGAGCAGAAGCTCCGTGAAGCCCTTGTTCATCGTAGCCAATCCTTATCCTCTCTTGTTTCCTATTTCTTCCACTATACGCAAGTCTCGTCGCCGGCGACCTCCATGGCGCCGTCGATTGAGAGCATCCCGAGTTCTTGGGGTAGTTCATTGGATGCGCCGACGACGTGGACTCTCCTGGCGGAAGGAATCGAGAAGGAAGCCCGGTGCAACGCCAATTTTGATTTTCCCTTTCTCCGGCCATCGCCGGGAATGGCGAATAGGGCTCACTCTCGTCCATAATCGACTCCACCGAGCACTTCATTCGCTTCAGGGTGAGATTGCGCATCTCTGGACTCCTCTATTCCTTCTCGGTGTCGTCTGTAGCCTATATTTGCATTTTGGCCGGAGCCCGCCGCCGCAGAGATGCTCGCCGGAGTTGCTCCGGTGACCTATCGGTGGTGGCGTTGATGCTCACATACTCAGCATTGACTCGCGGTTCTAACGCGCCTCGAATCATCACCTCTAGTGCCCAGTACCGTCCTCGCCGTTGCTCGCCGGCGTTCTCTCCGGCGAGGTGACGTGGAGGTGGACCTGCAGGTCGTGTTGACTTGGTCAGCTGCCAACGAGGCAGGAGACTAGTCAATGACCCCACCTGTCAATGGATCTGGCTAGATCTATCCCGGGTGTGAATAGCTATTTAGGTTTATTTCAAATTCCAGAAAATAGCTGAAACTTTACAGAAATAGATTAAATTCATTTCAACTCAGAAAAATATGAATAATATATCAAAATGCTCACAAAAATAAACTCTATTTAAATAAAATATAAAACAAAAATGTGTGACAAAATGAAATTTCACTTATTTTTAACCTTATTAATTATGACATTTCAATTATTTATAATACAATTTGAATTCAATAAATTGTTAAGTGTAAAAATTAAATTTTAACTATTCAGTAACTAAGTAAAATGTTAGGATTAATTTTATTTACCATATTTGCATTAACTTAATTATTAGTGGTAATTCATAAACCCTAATTGCAAATTACTATTTTCCATTTTCTTTAAATAGTAATAACTCAAGAAAATATTATAAGCCAATATTATTTTGGTAAATCAAAACTTATTTACTTAAACATCTTTAGTTAACAAGTTAATTATTTTAAACCCTAATAACAATTATTAAACCCTAATTCTAAATTAAACCTAAATAAGAATTACCCTAATTATTAAATCTTGTGGAGATTAATAAAATGTTAAACCATTATTAATTTGACTCAAAGTAATTAGTAACCACAACTCTATTACCAATTATCATTTTAGGAGTTGTGCCATAATTTAGAAACCCTAAGTTTAATTTAAGTAAGACATTGATCTCATTATTTCATGTGTTCATCCATAGTAGTTGCAAACCTAAAACCCTAAGGATTTAACCCATGTGATATTTACACTTCAGTAGTAACTCTAAAACCCTAGTTGCTTATCACATGTGATCATGTGAGGTTCATCTATACCTATAGAACCCTAGTAAGAAACCAATGAATGCATGCTTATGATCCATTAGCATAAACCAAGTCACATGAGATTATCATTTCATGTTCCTATTCTTAATTAAAACCTATATGATTCACTAGTATCACCTAGGTATAAACCCTAGCTTGCTACCACATATTAGCACCATTGATCACCAATCCTATATACCATACCATTAAGATCAACCTCAATCATTAAACCCTAGTAGAACCATAATGATAAACCCTAGTATCAACTTTGTGTAGTAAATCACATCACATGTTCCTATCCAACTAAACCTTACTTAGGAAATGATAAACCACTTAGCTTAGAAACTATTAGAGATTATTTGGTAAAGCAAATATGAAGTCATAGTAAACCCTAACTCATAGCAACACCTTGATAACCATCCTTTGATATGATGCTTAGGAGAAACCATAGTAATAAACCTACTAATACTTGCTACATGTAGATCACTTCTACTTAAGCACCAACCAGTACTATTAGTAAACCCTAATAGCACTTAGCTCCTATTTAAAGTAGTTCATATTCTTATTTTAACTTCGTTCTTCAAAAGTTATTCTTTTGAAGTACAAATGTCAATCAAACCTTAGAAGCCCTATCCTTCTTTGAAATACTCATTATTTCTTAAACAACATGTTCTTCAAAAGTTATTCTTTTGAAGTATAGTATAAGTAATCATCAACCATGTTCTGTAGAACTTAAAATTGACAAGTGTTCTTTACATACTATTCCATTACTATTCTTTATGTGTGTGATTGTTATGATGTCTTATATCACTTGGTTATGATGCTAATATAACCAAACCCTAATAAGAACCTTGTTTGAGAACCATTCTAAAAGTGCAACCAACCCTAAAGAAATCTTTACAACTCATACATCTTAAATCATCGAGATTAGGTTACGCTCGGGACGATTGCATCTCATACTATGCATTATAGCATTATTGCCAGTTCTTTAAACATTGTCCTTGCCGGACGATGATGGTATTTCAGCATTTGGAGTTATCACGTATCGAAGCTTTTGCCTGCATAATCTTGCAGTCAAGAAAGGCAAGTTCATCGCTTGCTCATGTCATTTGATTATTTGTATCAAACTATATGCAAAGTACTATACTTATCACTCATGCATTGAAAAGCAAAGTATTATTTTACAATTATGAATATGACTATGTGGTGGGCAATGGAACCATGGTATGTGTTGATATGGTGGAGGTTCCATTGCATGGGTACTACTCATCTAGGACTAAGTACCAATGCCGTCCAGGTGATTCTAGCGCCGTACATATCGCGTTATCCAAAAGATCTATAATGGCTCTGGGAAGTCAGTTGTATCTTTTCCTTACGCACGCCAACGGATCTGTAGAGCCGGTGGGGTGTTGGAGGCACTGCCGCAATAGGTTGGGATAGCCTTTTAAATCCCCATCCATTAGTGATGATAAGCTCTACGATCTATGAAGGATTGTCCGGAGTATACCGTGAGTAAAGCCGTATTATCGGGAGAAGTCTACTGGGGGTGTACGGTTGGACAAAAGGGTGGGTTTGCAGGGTCGCGGAGAAGGCAGTGATTGGCTTGGAACTTATACTGGGCCTCACACCCAAGGAAGTGTGGACGGGGACATACTCTCGGCCGGCAACAAAGTTAAGATCTCTTGTGGGGTAAAGTAACGCACCTCTGCGAGAGGGTATCAAGAATTGTGACTTGTCACTCCCTGTTCGGGAAGGGAACTGCGAACGCAAGAGGAAAGGAACTCCACGAAGTTCTAGTCAACCTGTGAAGACTGACGGGCATAGTTTTTCAGAATAAAATAAACCTTTTGAAGAAATGTTTATGAAAACTTGCATTGGCCTATGACTTTCTGGTCTATGGCTGTAGCTAGTGCATGATACACCTATTTCCTAATATGAACTTGCTGAGTACGCTCGTACTCATTCTATCCCATTTGAACCCCCTTCTTAGATCAAGGCACCGAAGGAGAAACTACCGTGGAACTCGAAGACAAAGGAGTCAACTCGCAACAAGATGAAGAATCCAATCAAAGAAGTCAATGGAGTCAACTTACGCATCAGTTATAATGGAAACCTAGACTAGTAATAGAAGGGAACCTTTCCCTAATCCTAGCACCTAAGTAGCTAGATTTCTATAGCAAGCCAAGTAGCTCTTAAGCTTGAGTTAGCAATAAGATAGACTACGAGTCGTTCTTCTGGAGCTTTATTTGAAGTTTTACCTCACTGTAAAGTAGGAGGTTGTGTTGAACTTATGTAAACAGCTTTGTGTACTTCTATAGACATACCTTGGACTCGCATATGTTTCTGTTGTACCACTCTGAGAGATGTAATATGAGTGGAACGGTGTTTCACTTGTGTTATGTCAACGACTTGTGTACTACACCATGCAGTGGTACGCTGGGTCACCACAACAAATGAGTATTAGATCCATCTCCACAAGCTTATCTTCACTAAGAGGGGATATTGAGGATTAGAGGAGGAAGGGAGAGGCCAAGAATTGGAAAAAATCAGATTTGAACAATGGATAACCATTGGGGAAGAAGACCCTCTTTTATAGGATTCCCAAGTTTCTGCCCGCTTTCCCTTCTAGAAATAATACAGACGAAACATGGTCAGTTGATACCACTGACGGGACCATTCCACTAGTCCGAACAAAACCTAGAAAAAAAACTGGACCACAAAACAACAATAATCAACACGAGATATGTGATAAATCTTTCATATGAACTTCATTTTTGACAATATTGGTATTGTTTTGAACCTAACAAGAAGCTTTAGAACCTCACATACAAAAACCCAAGAGAAAACAATTAAGAGGATGCAAAACATGCGAAGGTTTGATATTTTTGTGAACAATGTGATGAAGATACTCATTCGATAGCTTATCTTTAAAGTACGACTATCAAACCTCTGACCCGGTCTACCATCAATCACTTTAAGACCGATAAAACTAGGAAAACTTAGAAAATGCATATATTATCCTTGTGAATTGTATTTGACCTTAACGATGGCGCTCATGCTTGTCTCTAGTGAGAACACTTCACTTGGTCACGGTAACTTGGTGAAGACTCTCAATTTTCTCCCCCACATATCTATGTGGGAAAGTTTCACTTAAGAACATGTTCACTTGTCCACTATTACCAATGGAGTAGCAAGCTTGAAGATTATAATCCCTTGTGGTTGCTTAATTATCTTCAACTTGCACTTCTCAATCTTGGTGACCATCTCCACTTGATGTCGTTCTCACATACGCTATATGAAATTTTCCTTTCTGATGCAAGCCCATGAGTGGCACCCAATCCACAAAGAAACAGTGAATACATAGTTATGGGTTAGTTTACAAACTGTAACTCATAATTTCTTAGCACACCACTAGATGAATTAATCTCATGCGCTAAATCATTTACACTTGTATGTGGATATTCTAGGATCCAATCCTAGAACTTCATCTTGATAAGAGATTATTATCTTTATGCTCTAACTTGATCTCTTGAAAGCCAAAAGGAAATCTTCATTTGAATTACTTTCTTTAATAGTTAATCAACTTTCGATCAACTCATGGTCCTAACAATGACCACCTTTGAGTTCCCCAATGGACTCCATCTTGGTCATTTATTCATCTTCACATGGACTTCATATTGATCATCATAATTCACTCAATACACGAAATCATGAAGCCTCAAATATCATTTCCTTTGTTTCCTCTTTATTGTCATATAATCATATCTTGACTCAATGATCTTAATGAATATCATGATTTTGATGGCATTTATCCGAATCCATCCAATATACTTAATGCATCACTTATGGAGCATATCTCCGTATTTATCTTCAATGAAAAATTTGATCCATAAGAATTGTCATGTATCACTGAATCTCAATGCATATCCTTACATATCTTGATGTCCTTCATCCTCGAGTCCATCCAATGTCCTCAATGTATTAACTATGGAAATTTTGCATTTATACACAACTCAGTGAAACTACTAGTATATAGAAGTTGTCATTAGTTACATAAATCACACATGTGGGCTACATGCACACATTCAGTGTGCATGTTCTCTTTCTCATCCTTATGCATTCACTGCTTCCTGAAACGCGCAAGGAGACAAACACGGGCATGTTCACTATGTATTATAATTGTTCAAAGAGTATACCATACATAGGAATCAATAAATGTTTGTGCAAAATACTGCTATACATGTATTCCCTCCGTTCGGGATTATAAGATTGGCGTGTGTCCGTAGGTTGTAAATTCAACCAACATAATACAAGGTATATATTTCAAAATATATATCATTAGAAAGTTTAGATGTTCTACTTTCTAAAGATATAATTTTTGCTTTGTATAATTCATGTTATGTTGATCAAATCGACAATCTAGGTATACATGTTGGTCTTATAATCCCGGATGGAGGCAGTATGACAACGTGAAACAAGGAAAATTGGTGGCGGTCATCCCACCTCCCACTTGTCCCAACTCCCCACAAGAAAGAAAAGGAAGGGAAAGGAAAGGAAAGGAAGAATGCAAGTACACGATTTTTTGTGTGTGTCTTAGATAGCAAGTAAAAAAGAAAAATGGCAACTCGTTTTCTCTTTAGGAAGAAAAGCAACAAGCCAGCAATCAACCAACTTTGGAAACATGAAAAGAAAAAAAGGAAAGTTTGTTTTGGAGAAAATCCCTGCAAAACATGCATATGGTGGTCAATCAATTTTACTCATACAATTTTTGAAATGTATTTACGCACTTTTTACTGTTACGTCGAGTAACTTTTCTCCCTGTAGCGGCGTAAGGGTATTTAGCTCCATCTATAAATACTAAACGTGATAGAAATTAACCACCGCAAATGCTAAGGAAGTAAGTGATGCTAGCGTATCGGTTAGCACCAATAACAAGCTTAATACCTCTATGCTAAGCTAAAAAAGATATGTGTCGATTTTTTTTGTAGCACTACATGACACATGTGGCTAAAAAAGCTGAGAGGAGAATGTAGAGAGAAAACACTCGTCTCCTTGTTCATCAGCCAAAGTGTTTAGTTGAGCCCCCACGCAAGTTTTGAGATGTTGAATGAATTCGCTCCTGCCATCACACATGTTTTCTCTTGAAACAGGATTTCGCCACGACTTTATAATTTTTTCTATATAGAATTGATTCCAATTTCTATAAATAATGGAATTAGATTTCAGATATTTTCAATTTGATATGGCTCGGATGAATAATCTAGTACTTAGAAAAGAATAATATAAATATGAAAGATATAATAAAGAGAAAATACAAATTTATTGGCATTTTCATTCGATCATTATCGATTTTATTTTGGGATATTTTTTATTTGTAAATAATTTGAGAAATCCTATTTCACTAAAGAGAACATAGAGTCATAGAAAATAAAATTTATAATTCTGATTAGAAAAAAAAAGAACTACCCGTCATCGTCATGCATGAGCGATAGTGAAGCTGTCAAAGGCAGAAGCTGTCGCTTGACGGACGAAGCCGAGCCGATACGATAAGCGGGCGAAGTGAGCGAGATGTCTAGTCTACTCTCTGTGGAAGGTTGTTGGTAGTTAGGGTTTGATTCTGATGAGGGGGCGCTTGCTTTTTTGCTTGTACATGTGCAGACCGACGGTTCTGGCAGATCATAAAGCACAAGGACGTCGAGGAGTTCAAATCGGACCGTACCTAGCGACGCTGCTCAACTACATGCTATGGGTGTTCTACGACACCCTCTGCGTCATATTCGGCTCAGCAATGTACCCTCCCCGCTCACCATCATGGTACCCATCGATCCTGCTCTTGATCCACGTGCAAAGAAACCAGTACAATGTGATGAGAAAAAACTCTTACAAAGCATGTTAAAAATAGAAAACTAATTTTTTGTGGGGTAAATTCAGTGTTCTCGATTTGTTTCATATATTTTTGTTCCATTTGTTCCTTCCCTAGGTAGTCTTATTTAGTTATTTGGCCAACAATATTCCACATACTATTATATATAGTCATTTATACTATAGTTATTTCAGTTTCTAGTTCTTTTTCCTGTTTTCGCATGTCTTTTTTCTGCACATGCGTTCTACTTTTTTTGGTAGCATTCCCAATACCTTTTATTACTCAATGATCAGAGGTAGTACAATTTAGGTATCTGGGAAATCAAGCAGCCACACTTGACGCCCATGTTCAAGTACAGGTAAAAACGAGCTAAATTATGAGCATGCGTATTTGAGACTCTATGATCATGACTAAACTGCACCATCTCGAACTAGTTCCGTCGCTGATCAATTTCCATAAGGACAGAACGATAACCACTCTTTGTTGGGTCTCTTATGACATTGATTACTTCTAGTCAATCTGACGACAGTTAGAACGTTTTCTACTATTCTGATCATTTTCCATCGCTTCTATGAGATTGTCCGTTTAAGGCTCCTCATGGGCCATGACACACAAAACGACCTGAATGTATGCAATGCTATAACCACACACAGCTGCTCAAACATGATTGTGTGTGATGTTCCATGCAAAACAGACGCGTAGGCAATGGGAGACACAATGCACAGGGTTGTGTGGGGATGTGGTAACGCTTGAAACTTCATCCAGTGTGCAAATATAGCCAGGCTATTAGCCGAAAGTATCATTTGCTCCTGAGCACCAGTGCTCTCGTCATTCAAATAAATTTAAAATCATGGTTTACAAGTTTTAAAAAAATCTGAAAATAATTCTGCACATAGTTAGTGTTGTATCCCGCAAGCATGTAAAATCTGACTTGAAATTCTTTGTATTGTGGGCTACACAAAAATGACAAATCTGATAAAATTTGGGGATTTGAAACATACTTCTACAGATCTACATTTTTGTTATTTTTTTACAGCCCAGAAGGCAAAGTATTTGGAATTGATATTTTACACGTTTGTGGTATAATTCATGAACTACATCCGAATATTTTTTTCAATTTTTTTTAAGACTCACAGATATGGTTTTGAATTTTTTGAACTAACCAGGAGCACTGGAGCTCGGGAGCACGAAATCTGCGTTCGGCTATTAGCCGCTAAAAAAAATCCATGCAAGGGTGTGCAATGAGCCAATGAAGTGCGTGTGTCCCTGCGTGTGCTCTCACTAGCGGTGTTTATGTATAAACCGAAGAGCCAACGTCATGGCACACAAGGCAATAAGTCCAAACACACAATTCGGTCTCTGCCAGAATGCAAACGTACGTACTCAATAGCGGATGACACGCTGGGTTTCTATTGCTCAATCGTCACCTGCCTCCTATTGACCCGCTGACAGATCGTGTTCTTGACTCAGTTTCCTTACCGACATCTTCGAGACTCATTGTTAGAGAATCATTTAACTGCAGTCGCTTAGCAGCCCTATGCAGGTCAAACGTTGGGAAGCCAACCTCATTCATCATGATTGCATCGGCATATTCAGAAAATGTACGCATGTTTGTGCACACACAAAAAATGTACGCATGCCTGAACCTCAACGATGCAAAAAATGTACGCATGCCTGTGCTACGTGCAATCTTCGGTCACCCGAGACGTGAGCAACTGTTTAGCAATCATCAACCCAGGGGCTGAAGCCTCAAGATTCCAAAGATACCAGAGCGTGTCAACGAATTGAATTATAAGAGGACATCTCCCACTGCCAGAGATACGTATCAGCGGCGGTGCCAGACACACAACACAAAATGTGCAAGCAAAACGAGCTTGCCATGGTTGTCAGGTACCACGATTCGTCTGAGTCATGATCGCACCATCAGAGCTACGATGCTACAGCGCATAATTAAGCAATCTCGTGGTAACAACGATGGAAATAAACTAAGGGTATGTTTGGTAATGGAACGAAGTAGAATGTGATCGAATGGTTCCGCTCCTAGATACAATTCTAGTGTTTAATTGTGAAGAAAGAGTGTAACCAACTAGTTCCATAAAAGGGAATATGTGAGATTCAGAATTCACTCGTTCCACCTATTCGGTGGAATCTGGTGAAACGGGAGTCTAACCATCACCGAAACTATCGCTCACCCGAAAAAAAATCATAACCCTCCTTCTGACCCGATGCGGACCTGACTGAAACCCTCACCTCACTCCCTCGTCTCCTCTCGCGACCGGCGACAACGAGCACGGTGTGAGGCAAGGCGGGCGTTGCGGCGGCCGATAGCAGTTGGGGCGGTGGCAGGTTGCAAGCGAGGCGGCAGAGGGAAAGTTTTATACCACTAATTAATGTCACCCCATAGAAAAGAGACAGGAGAAAGTTTGTGTTGATGTTTTTTCAGAGGGAATGGAGGAACACCACACTAACAGCTATCCAAAAATGGTGAATACCATAAGCTTGGAATGCCCAAGGAACCCACTGGACATACTACACTCTTGATTTGCACACCTCCAAACTTTGTTTTTTGAGCAACATAAGATTTCTACATAAACTTGGAGCATCTTCATATAGTTTTGCATTTTTTTTAGTTGAGATGCCACCACTTGTATTTATAATTTAGGGGAATGAGGGAGCTTCTAGGATTATAAGAAAATTTTAAATTGGATGCTATCAAAAATAAAGAAATGCGGAAAGGAAAATAAAAATGGCAACACAAGTAATGCATATGGTTATATGTTTCACATGCTTTAATTGAATAAAAATTTACTTGTGCCGTATTTAGTGCTATTTTTTATTCACACGCAAATGGTTAACCATAAATTACTTTATTTATTGATAAATGTGTAGCATTATGGCACTATGCATGCTTGTGACTATATACCAACTCCCTAAAATCCAAAGAAAGAAAAATAATAAAGCAAACAAGCAAATACTTGTTGCATCCATAATCCCTTAGCAAAACTTCTCCAGCAAATATCCACCATACCTACCTATGTACTCCCTCCGATCTCTTTTAATTGACTCGGATTTAGTACAAATTTGTACTAAATTGGAGTAAATTAGCATAGTATATGTGCCATGCCTTTGAATTCAAAATTATACTTCTTTTTTATGTGACTTAAAGCTCATGGGAAATTAGCACTAAAAACTATTGTGATTACCATTATGTAAGTTATATGTTTGACAATTTATGAGATGGTTGTTAAGTTAAACCATGTTGTCATGGGTAAGACTTTTAACATTGAACTATATTAAGTTAATGTCATGTTTAAACTCTTGGTTATGCATGCCTATTTGTGTGAAATAAAGTGGGTTATCATGCAAAAGACTGGAGTATACATATATGTTAGAGAAGAACATTGGACCGCTAACTAAACCCATACATAATCATGGTGGAAGTTTTCAGCATGGACATCCTCAATCACCTTTCATAAAAAAATGCTATTCAATTAGTATTAATTTTAAGAGGAGTCCATTTTTCTGTTTTCATGTCTTCCAGGTATGCATGGCCCCTAAAAGGGATTCCCCAAATCCCTAAGGGCACTTTGTACATGAGGTATAGAGGTATCCCTTTGTGAAATTTGGTTAAAATAATATGCATATGAGGAAGGTCTATGCTAATTTAAAATTGAGTAGTATGAGGTGTAGGTACTATTAACTAATGGGGCATGAGACATCCAACTTATAAGAGGTCAAACATATAAAACCATACTTGTTTTCACTAACGTTGACATGAGTTGTATCTCTCAAAATTCAGTTTACTCTATATTATTATCAAAGTGTTTGCATGTATACTCCTTGCTTACTTTCAATATCCACTTGTTCCGGTAGAAAGAAAGGAAAATTCTGAACTACAAAAGCACTTGCAAGCTTAATGTCCATAGTTCTTCATTTGTTCTTACACATAGTGACTTATTGTTGAACACGTTCGACTTCTTGTTGAACACGTTTGCAGTGCAGAAGAAGTATCATTTTATATCTCATTTTCTTATTGCTATTCATTAAAGTTTGATTCATTGACTTTGTGAATTAATACTTGCTATATCATACTAAGAAATAAACTTCAAAGTCCATGTTTAATTTTATCACCTTCATACTCGAGGACGAGCATGGGTTAAGGTTGAGGATGTTTGATGCATGTAAAATGCATACATGAATTTTATAGTTTATTGTGTTAAAATCATTATTATTATAAAACTTTATTATACTCATTGGTACTAACCTATTAATATTTGAAAAGATGCACAAGTTCTTGTTTTATACTTTGTTGTGTATGAAATAGACAAATATGGAAGAAAATCGCTCATTATGGTGAATCTAGAGTTTCCCGGAATCTGTCTCTGCAGAACACTTTTCAAATATTGCCAAGTAAACCGCCGAACAAGTCCAAAAAAAGTAAACCCCCGATGACCATGTCCAATGAAAAGGTTCCAAACCACAATGTTCTAGGAAATTTTCTGCGCATGCTTCTAGATATAAAATTCGTCCCAAATGAACTATGAAAGCTCATTCCAAAACCCAGTTACTGCAGAATTCAGATGTAATTTCAGGATTCGAAAAGTTGGTGACATGATTGACACAAACTCTTGTCATACTTGATGAATTCAGCTAAGCCACGACTTCATGGTCTGATGAAGGATAGAGGGGAGTCCTAGGAAGGATCTAGAGGTGCCCAGGATCCCTTAGATCAAAGGGGCATCAATCTCATGGCCTAGAATGCATCTCCAACTCTATATATTGAGAGAAAACCTATTTTTGGAGGCAGCCACCACAAGCAATGAAATTCCTCCCCATTGGCAGCAAATGAGGGGGAGGAGATCCTCCATTATTGCTCCATCACCAAGGAAGAAGGAGGGCCAAGGGTCTGCTGCCCCCTAGGGAAGCCGCAGCCCTCCAAAATGAGCGCCACATCGGCGCTCATCACCATCTCCTCCCCAGGTTGCTCTTCATCACCAACGCTTTCATCAACACCTACAACAACATCCTCCATCTACCCCTTTTAATCTCTTGGCAAACATAATGTGTATTGCAATCTATCACTTTTCCATGATATTTTGTACCTCTATCTCTTTGTTTGAGTAGTGACTTGTTCTTGACAATTCTGAGATAATTTGTTGATGGTTTCATACAAGTATTTGTTATCTTCTATAATAATCTCTTGTACTAATATATGAGTGCAGACATACGTTGCGGAATACATGAGGTTGTCACTGTTGCATGATGATAGGAGGGACGGATGGATTTTGACGGGAACCATGTCTCAATTCTTAGATATTCATGTTATATTAATTCATGGTTAATCAATGGGGGCAAGGGCGAAGCTAGATGCAAAATTCATTGGGTCCAGCTCTTGGTGTTTTTTCTATAATAATCCAATAATTAGCGATATCACATACTAATATAATGAAGGTTTGACAGATTTTATTGGGTTTAGCTAAACCCAATTGTTGCATAGCAGCTCCGCCACTGAACGGGGGTATAACTATGGGGACCTTTAAAGTTACCAGGGTGGTTGAACTTTATGTATTAATAATTTGTTTGTTTGCTCATACCTATGGCCTTATGATCAATCACTAGGGGTGTATTTGCTCATATCAATGGTTGCCCCTATCTATGGCTCCTCTCTAGAAGAAACACTAAAAAGACTATTAGCTGAGCTTCAATAATTGTGACAACTACATAAATGAAACATAAATTTTCCTAAAAAATTACATCTTTGAGTTACTTCACCATACTCCACTTCACCGCATAGACTTTACTTTACTTGCACTAATTTACTTCCTACAATTATTTACAGTACTTTACGGTTTTCTAATTCCTAGTAGAAACCACTTTACACAAACTATAATCATTGCTTTGCATGAAGGGCCATATAAGTGGGTTATACGGATTTAGAGAATAGATAGTTTACCTTCAGCTTCTCGTGGGTTCAACACTGAAATACTTATTGAATTGTACTAGGGTTATCCCTACACTTGGAGTTTATCGACAAACATATATTAAATATAAGTCCCTAGATAATTTCACGATGAAATTTCTCCATTTATGCCTTTATTCCTTGTGATATCACCATATGCAATTTATAAGTTACTCATATGGAATTGTACTGCATATAAGCCAATATTATTTTGCGTGTTTCTCCTTGTGAAAATTCCTTTCGACTAGCTAGTTCCAAATAAGACCATTATTTGTTCACCGTCCTTTTGAATGAAATTTCTGTAAAACATAAGTTTGGACAAACAATGAATTTATTCCATGAATTTCATGATCCATATTTTTAATCAATTCGTAGTAATTATTTTGTCCAATAACAGAAGAATTAAACTTTAATTCATTCTGTTGCATTTAGTTTTGGTATTTATCCATATAGATGCACCCAAATGCATGATTTGGTTTTTCTCACATTAAGATCTTATTAGACCTTTATGCAGTGGCGAACACGGGAAAAACTATTGGAGGAGCACACCTCTTTTTTCTGCTCTCTCAATTATGATAAAAGTTGGCCAAATGTTAAATACATTACGCTCCCTCTAATTTCTATTTGCTTCATATTTATTGAAAAGTGTGGCATTTTGGCTATTCCTCTATATTTCTACACCATAGAAACATTGAAGAATGTAAGTGACATATGTGTCTCTTCATTTCTACAAGTGTCGAACTGCCAATTGAATCACACTAAAAATAGGGGCCGTGGATGCCTCCGTTCTTCATCGACCTCACCACCGACAACGAGGAAGATGGCGATGCTGGGATGACCAGATGGTTCCACCTCCTCCACAGTAGTACATGCTTCTGCCAACTCCATAGCAGTGTGTGACGTATCTGCCGCAGCACTTGCCGATGGTGATCCCTCCGACAACGAGGAAGATGGCAACGTCGGGACAAACTAGGGCTAGGGCTTAGTTTTTTTTCCTATGTAAATTATATTGAATGTATGGAATAAATATTTTTAATTTTTTTGAGCACTTCTAAATTTCATTTGAATTTGATTTAGTTTTCTGTCTTTGGCCAACATGCCAAACTAGCCAGCGCGGACCGCGGGTTGACCCACTCGCACCAAAATAGACCGAATGAGTCGCCGTTTTAGGTCCTAACAAGAGCGCTAGATTGTCTCGACACCTCTACGCCATGATCCAGGACCTATGTAGGGCATCAAGCAAAAGAGTAACATTTGATATTATTTTTGAAAATTAATCATTTTCGGATGAACTTTCTAACATGGGTTAGAATTGTGAATTTGGACAGACTCTAACGACAACCCAACCCAACCATGCTAGATTTTTTTACTAGTAGCCTGACCGGTTGATCCAGTGTACAAGCACAAGTTTGATGCGCCATCCGGTTGAAAGGCTCTCTAGAAACCAGTATGACGCAGAAGCACACTAGAGCACGTTTGGTAGCATAGGCTCGGATGAGGGCATAATTTTTGGACTGTTTAGTTGCTTGGGCTCACTCTCATTGTCGCATGGCACGATTCTTAAAGCATCCTCGGGCTAGGTCCTGTAGGAACGCCCGGATCAGCCGTTTCTAACGAGCCACCCTCGACTCCGCAATAGTTGACAATGTTGCGTTCCCGCAGAGCCACCGCAGGAGATGGAGCGAGCTGGCACGGAACGGCGAACTGTCGGTGGGATAAATTCGGTCACCACGTTCCAAATTTCACCACCGTATATAGGGCGACTCTCTCACCGTGAAATCCAAATCCTTCATTTCCCTCCATTTCGAGTTCAACCACCCTTTTCGATCTAGCGACATTGCCGACGCTTCCTCACCCACACGGCCGACGAGGCTTGCGGCAGCGGCTACTAGCCGCGGATGTTCGTCTTCTTCCTCTGCGTCGATGACTTCGGTTGTTGTAAGCTTCTGTAAACCCTAACTTTAGATCTAGATCTTTTGGGTACATAGGGGGTCTGAACGAATTCATTGTAGGCCATTCCTTCGTCGCCGGTAGAGGTTGTCAAAGTTGTCCAGGTTGTACCTGACTCTACCATGTGGACTGTTGTCACTGTTGCATCTGAATCTTCCACGGGTACGGTTGTGTTGCCTGCATCTTCGTCAGGGTCCCCTGCTTTCCCAACCTCAGTGCTGCGTGTGGCTCCTCTGATTGTAAGGCCGCTCTTTCTTTTCTCATTGTTCATTGATGTGGTACTGCTTAAGAATGTGGATGTGGTTGTGGTAGTTCATTGATGTGCTAGTGTTTAAGGATGTCGATGTGGTAGTGGTAGTTCATTGATGTGTTAGTGCTTAAGGATGTGGATGTGGATGTCGTAGTTCATTGATGTGCAAGTGTTTGTCATGTATGCGATCATACCATTGAGCTCCCCTGATGCTCATCATTGTCTGATTTCAAGCAAACATGCCATGGTTTGGAGACCTGGGCTTTCAGAGTTTGTGCTCAACCGGTTAGTTTAGCTCGTCCATAGCGGCGTCTCTTTTAACCTGAGATTCAAAGAGGAGCAGATGAAGAAGGTAACTATTGATGTTCTTGCATTCACTGACATACATGTGACCACTCTTCAGATCTACAACCACATCAGAAACTGGAGGACCAAATGAAGCGTCATACTCAAGATGAAATCCGATCGCATTCTGGACTGGAGCGAAGATGGTTGCTGCTTCTATGCTGCTAATGAAGAGATGGTGGATGAGTACATTCAGTTAGTAAGGCTCATTGAGTTCTTTCATAGATCTGAAAGTATGTCATTGTTATTACTAACAGTTGTTCCTTGGGGATTGCAGCGCTAATTGAGGCATCGTCAGTACATCGGGATCCCGATCACGAACTATGCTCAGATGAAGACAATCTTCACGTCCCGGTTTGTCTGCAGGTTGCAGCTGCTCCAACCTAACTTGTTGGTCAGGGAAATCGACTTTATTGTAGATAACGAAGAAGAGTATGCTGAGTACCGTAAGCTGCAGCCACCGGAGAGGAGGAGCTGGCTTAGGACCTAGTTTCGCAAGCAGTTTCTTGCTTAGTGCTTCTGCTTCCTTCGTCATGATCTGCTGATTTTGGGAGGTGCTCTCGTATCCCTCCATTAGATACGACTTGCTTGAACCTGATCCCCGATCTATAATGATGAACTTGTTCGTGGTATATACTAACCATTCGTGTGATGAACCTGTGATGCATCACGAAATATAGTTGCTTTGCTCACCATGCATCGCCCAGTAGGGGAAGTACTTGTTGTGTATTACCAACATTTTTTTATGAACTGAATCTAGCTGAATGTGTTGTTATTCAGTTAGCAGTACTGGGTAACCTCACCACTCTAAGGGAAGAGATTACCACATCACGCTCATATCTGCAACCAAACAACAAACAAGGTGTAGGCTGCACGAGCAGGGCAGAAAGTCGTCTGTGCAGGCACGCAAACAATGGGGGCTGGCTTCCCTCTCCGTGGAGAAAAAACCGCTCAGGCTACCAAACGACACACGTTTTATGTCTATAGGCACAAATCCAGTAGAAAATACCAATTCTCATGCCCCGTTCGCGATGTGCAGGTACGCCCATCTCACTAACGCAGTGGTGCACAAATTAAGCTCACGCAACCAAACGCTCCCTAACTGTCCAGCAGCATCGCAGAATCGAGTGTGTCTTCAATGTTGGGAATAGGGAAACTGGGATTGTGAATTCAAAGACGAATTCCAAGGAAAACTTTTTTTTTTTTGAAACTTGCAATACTTGTATGCATGGTGTGCATTTCTACGACGTGATTGGTGACCCATATCTACCTCCTAGCCTATGTGATATGTCCTGGTTTATACGTGGCAGATCGCAAGCGAAGCAGGGGAGGTCGACGCATGTGGAGACAGCTCGCGAGCTAGCTCCCGTCCTGCGGCTATGAATGCGCTGCTCGTCAGCCACAGTGCGTCGACATGACCGCTCACAAGCCTCGGCTCAGCAAAATTTCCTCCTCCACGGATCAAAAAGATAGAAGAGAGACGCCATGTCCAATGATTCATCGTCGCCACAGGCAGGCAGCCTGCTCGCTCGCCTGTCCTGGCCGCGGAGCACGTAAAAGCTTCCTCAGCTTCAGTCTTTGCTTCGCTGGAGACTGACTTGTGAAGTTATTGCGCCTGGAATGCCAATCTCGATCTCGAGTCTGAATTCGTAGGACGACGATGATCCGGAACAGCGTCGGTTACCCCTTTTTCTGCAAAGGTTTAAATTCGAGCTGCTCCTACGAGAGACAAAACACTGGGCGAATACTGCTGCAAGAAATGTTACGGCAAACCAAGTGGGTAAAGATAGATAGATATTACGACTGTTTGGCGATCTCGTAGAAAAAACAAGAAGTGGATTTCCCAGGAGCGATCTCGGCCGTGATTTGTCTGGTTTGCCTGATCCGGTCAGTTCGGTGTGGTCACATATCCAAACCAAACCCTAGGTAGGGTACCAAGCTACGAGATCGCAAGTGCTGGCTGGTGGTCCTTTGCTCACCTTGAACTCCTTCCTGCAATGGTGGTAGTGGTGGCGTGCCCACTGGCCGGCACTGCATCGCATCGGCCGGTTTCTTATTACCGGGCAGCAGCACTGCTCCGTATTTTGTCCCCACGAAATGTGCATCCGGCCAGCCGGCGCCTGTTCATCGCAGTGCCAAATGTGTATCGCTGCGCCAGGATGAGATCCAGATCAGCTCGTAGATCGCCATTCTTTTGTTCTATAGTTCCTCCCCACATTGACTTCGCTACAGCGCCATACTACGCATGTACGGTTGTCGGCAATACTACCCCGTAGATAAGGTACAGATTGATTGTATTCAGCGCGTGCTCGTAACCACATCTTCATTGCATTGTGCAGAGAGACGACGGAATGCCAAAAGTCGCCATATATGTCCCGGCATCGGAATACGATTCAGTAGTCCGGCCTGTACTTTGTGCTATAAAACGGGTGCACTCATGTACAGTGATACGTCAACGCCGCCATCCATCCTTTCTATTGCCTGGCTCCCGGCGCGGCCCCAGGGACTGCTTGTACTGAAAGATAATCAACTGCCGAACAATCAGAACATATCTTGCAGTAATGAAATACCAGTAGGGTTAATCTCAAATACAATGAGGACACAGGTGATCAGCACGCGACGGCCATCGTAAAACCCATCTAGGATTTCGTCAACTTCATCGACATCCTGGTGGCCTTGGGGTCCTGGAGTTCTGACGGACCACGGCCCTTCGGCCGTGTAAGGATTCGTGTGTTTTCTTTAGTTTGATTTTCAGTGTTTTTTTTAGATGGCGAAGCAACGGCTACATCCTAAATTAAATTCATAAGAAGGTCCTCTCACACTATTCTCTCTCTAGTGGTACATCTAGCACCGGCAGAGGACGCGTGGAGTCGTGTGTTTGGCGAATTTCTGGGATTAAATTGGCTTTTGTGTCTGTTGTTGTTGTTGTTGTTGTTTCAGATCAGTCACTTTCAATCTATTGTTGTCATCATTGGCGATAGTTACTGCTATGGTGCATTGGTTCTTTGGAGGCTTAGTGCAATAACTTTTTCATGTCTATTACAGCAAGCTCTACTAGGATAAGTTTTGCCCGGCATCGGTGATGGGGATGCCAGGACGGTGGGGCTCATTCTAGTGTTTGTAGTTGTAGCTATGTGGTCCAAGTACCTAGTTGTAATTTTTATTAATCTTTTAGCTGTTTGTAGAAATGTTGATGATTATTAGTATATAAATTGGAGGATTTTCGTGCATCAAAAATCGAAGACGTTGGATTTTTTTACATGCAAGGAGAAGACATTGATTCTTTTCCGAAACATCGGATTATGTGTTTCGCGTTTGCGAACCTGGTAGGCTCCATGGAGCGAAAATGTCGCTCTCACCATGTTACACCTCTATTTGTTTTAGGAGTGAATAACGTCTTACGTTAGGATGCCGTCTTCAAGCTTGTTTTCTGAAAGGCTTTCGACTCTATCAGCTGGGACGTTCTTGACTGCATCCTTGCTGCCAAAGGCTTCCCCGAATTTCGGCGCTCTTGGATCAAAATGTTAAACCAGTCTAGCCAGACGGCTGTGAGGCTGTCCTCCTTAACGGGATTCCTGGCAGATGGATCAAGTGCCGACGCGGTCTGCGGCAAGGTGACCCCCTCTCCCCTTTCTCTTCAACATCATTGTTGACGTCCTGCAACAAATGATCCTTCAGGCTTCTCGCGAAGGCCTCCTCCTCCAACCCCCCTCGTTGACGACCTAACCTGTCCCGTCCTTCAATATGCGGACGATACTCTCATCATCATACGTGCCATCCCTGAGCATGTTGTGAATCTCAAAAGGATTCTGGATGATTTTTCCGCTGCCACTGGGCTTACCATCAACTACCATAAGAGCACCTTTGTCCCCATCAAAACCTCGTCGGCTGCGGCCCTCTTCATGGCCAACTCTTTTGGTTGCCAAGTCTCCTCCTTCCCGCAAACCTACCTGGGTCTACCTCTCTCTACCCACAAACTCAACATTGCCGATTTTGCTCCTATCATGAATAAAAGTGACATGCGCCTCTCTAGGTGGTGTGGGAGGAGCCTTCCTATTGGGGGCCGCCTAATTCTGGTCAACTCCGTCCTCACCGCCATGCTTTCTCATGCCATGGGAGTGGGTATGCTCCCTTATGGTGTTATTGAAGCTATTGATAAAAGACGTCGCACCTTCCTCTGGACGGGAGAGGAGTCCTGCAACGGTGGCAACTGCAAAGTCGCCTGGGAAGATGTTTGCTGCCCAAAAAACATGGGAGGCCTGGGGATCATCTCTATTCGATCCCAAAACTCGGCTTTGCTTACCAAATTCCTCACCAAACTACATTCTGACTCCTCTGCGCCTTGGGTCTCTTGGTTCCGCCGGCGATATTGACATAGGCATCTCCAATGGGCCTGCCGAAGATGGTACCCGGGGTTTATTGAAGGCCCAGGACTCGAAGAATAAGAAGACTCGGAAGCCCATTTAGTGTTAAGGAAAGATAGATTGTATTAGGAAAGATAGAGATTTGTAATCTTACGGGTTGAATACGGAACCCTCCCGAACTCTGTAACTTGTGTATTACGAAACTCTCGGCTCCACCCTCTATATAAGGGGGAGTCGAGGGACGAAGAAAGGATCGAATCTATTGTCAACAGAACCCTAGTTTTCATAATCGTCGAGTACTTTCCGGCTGAAACCTTCGAGATCTACTTGCCCTCTACTTCTAGCAAAACCCTAGTCTACAATCTGTAGGCATTGACAAATTAATCCTTTGTCAATTGGCGACGACCGTGGGGATTAGAGGTTGCAAGGAGCTGATCTCGATGGCACGTCCGTAATCGTCGACTTCATCGGTGGCCGGCAATGCGATGGATCGAGGTAAACGGGAAAAACTGATCTAGTCGATTTTATTCCTCACCTGCCCTCCCGTATGGATGCATGTGCCTATCTGGAGGAGCCCATCGTCATGACGTTCGGAGAATTCCGATTTGGCGTCAACAAGGAAGGATCCTACCGTCTCGAAGTTCCGACCTCGTCGGAATTTTCAGCGGTCGATTCTAACTTTTCGTTGAGTGACGAGGAGTTTTCGTCGCCACGTTTCGTCGACACCAAGGCAAGCGGAAAGCTCGCCAAGATCTTCAGCAACACATCTTTCGAGTCGTCTGCGGACTCCTTTATAAGCAGCGATTTCGACAGCGTCGACAGCTTCAACTTCATCGACAAATCTGCTGCCATCGGAAAGGTCTTCACCAATCTATATGATGGTGTCACCAATCCTGAAAAAAATCAATACGCAAAATACCATCAAATCCGTGCAATTGAAGAGGCAGGCCGAACAGAACCAGAGACATCAGAGGCTTCCGACGATTTGGGAAATCCATACGTCGATCCCGTTGATCTTAGAAGAGGCTTAGGCACTAAATATGCTGGGTCTTCATCTCGCGTGAGAGTTCAACTCCCGCAGGAAGCATGGGACAGGGCCGCAAAAGCCATGGATGGTTCAGAACCAATGACCACCACTGCTACTGTACAAGAGCTCCAAGCATATCAATATAGACTTGCTCGGGTGAGTAGAGAGCTGGAAAAACAGACAACGATCCTTGAATAGAAGAAAAGAGGCAGCCTTCCGCGTCGCAGGCGCGAGCAGCTCGGCCGACAATCAGAAACTTCGGCAGATAGCCATAGAGAAGCTCGAAGGAGAGCGAGATCTCGGCTACAAAATATACCCGAAGAAGAGAGAGGAAACATAATTCAAAATCTCGACATGTCCTTCATGACGATTGATACAAGGGGAAATATCATCCCGAAAACGCCAGAAGCAGGATACATGGCAACGCAAGCTTACATCCTCGCGTCCAGACCACCTCCTGGGGATCCGAGAGAACCATTGTTCAATATGGCAATGGCTGGAGTAGGAGTTATGGGAACAACGTTCGCAGCCACGCCTCCCGAAGAAAATCCTAGGCAAAATAGTCCACGACCCACTGCAGCGGTTCAAGATCCACCGAAGAACAAGTGGAGCAAGAGACACAGCAGTTCAAGTTAGGGTGGATAGAGCGCGACAAGAAAGAAGAGAACGTCAGCATTCACCAGAAGTTGTCGACGAAGATATGTGTGGACTCCCGTGCTTTACGAGAAGAGTTCGAAAGACTCGAGTCCCAAAAGGGTTTAAGTTACCCGAGAATTTAAAATTCGATGGCCTACAAGATCCCGAGGATTGGCTCGTTGATTACCTCGAGATGGTGAAGCTGGTAGGAGGAACCAGAGCAACAGCCATGCAAAGTATCCAAGTTCACTTGAGTGGTGCCGCGAGATCTTGGATAAAGAAACTTCCCCGTGCTCCATCGACGGCTGGGATAATTTCGAGGACATCTTCGTGAGAAATTTCCGATCCACCCGCAAGAAACCTCGCATCATTGGAAGAGTTGAGGGCGTGTCGACGGAAACACGACGAGTCGATGAGAAAATATATACGAGAGGTGGAACATCATTAAAAACTCGGCGAGAGGATATATCCGACGAGAGAGCAATAGACGCGTTCGTGGCAGAATTCGGCGAGGAGATTTCGTCGAGGACTTAGGGAGAACTAACCCTAAGACAATATCAAGACCGATGGAGATAGCCAACAAGTGGGCAGATGGAGAAGACGCAATATATAACAAGCGACACGAGATCGCCGTAAGAGGATCGTGGTCGAAATTTTCAAAATAGAAGGCGATTTTCTCGCCGGCTCTACAACAACGACGCTCCTGGCCATATATCGGCTGGTTTCCGGGGAAATCCCGGAGGGAATAGTCGAGATGACTACCAAAGGAGTAATGAGCAACAAGGCGACAATAGAGGTGATTCTCGCGGCAACGAGGCAAAATAGTGGACCAAGGTTTCAAAGACCTTATGTGTCCCCCGAGGAGATGATGAACGGTCCGTGTCAGATGCACTTTTATCTCGACAACAACGGAAAGAGGCAGTCAGGGCATCTCCAGAAAGATTGCCGCAATTTTCAAGCAATGTTGCGAGCCGCAGGAATTGCAAATGCCCAAGCAATGAACGAAATCCCTAGGGGCCAAGGAGTGAGATTCACCTTCCACCTCCTCCCGCAATCACGGACGAAAATCGGCACCAGCTCAGAATAGCGGCAGCACCACATCCACCACCATATGTTGATCCTAACTCTAACGGTGCGGTCTCGATGATTCAGAAAGCTAGGCCATCCAACAGGGTGCAGAAGGTAATTTCACGACAAGTGTTCATGGCAGAGAAGATGCCTCCACCAACAGTTGAGTACCTAAATTGGTCAGGGCAAGACATTGGCTTCACAATTGCGGATCATCCACAGCAAGTTCCTCGACCAGGACAATCGGCACTCATCCTACCCGCAGTAATTGCTGGTTTTGACGTGTCGAGAGTTTTCATAGATGGCGGCAGCAGCTTAAACCTTATGTATGCAGATACATTGAGGAAGATGAGCATATCCCTGGCTAACCTGAAACCAACTGATACACGTTTCCATGGGATCACACCAGAGAAGCCAAGTTATCCATTGGGCAAGATCAACCTTGGCGTTCAGTTTAGAACCCGAGAAAACTATATGATAGAGAATCTGGAGTTCGAAGTTGTAGATTTCCCGTCGCAATATCACGCTTTGTTGGGACGACCAGCATATGCCAGGTTTATGGCGGTACCACACTATACGTACCTATTGTGGAGGTTGCCTGGACCCAAAGGACCCATCACAATTAAGGGAAGCTTCGCGCTATCTGATAAATGCGACAAGGATTTTCATCGACTGTCAGAAACTTTCGGGATGCAAGCAGAATATATGGCGCCAAGGATCACTGACTATGACGTGCTGCCGAGAGCGGGGAGGTCTCCTAAGGAGCCAACTTTTAACACAACCAAGGATTCAAAAGAGGTACAGATCCACCCGACGGACCCAAAGAAAACGACATCCATTGCAACAAACATGGATATCGCATAGGAAAGCGCGCTCGTCGAGTTCCTCCGTGAGCACTGGAAAATCTTCGCATGGTGTCCAGCTGACATGCCAAGAGTACCCAGGGAACTTGCCGAGCACCACCTCAACTTGGATCCTCTCGCGAGACCAATCAAGCAACCTTTGCGGCGTTTTTCGGAACCCAACCGCAAAGCTATGTTATCAGAAATAGATCGACTCAAAGATGCTGGTTTTATCAAAGAAATATCTACAGAAGCCACGTGGGTAGCTAACCCAGTGATGGTGCCAAAGAAACACACGAAAGTCCTTCGCATGTGTGTCGACTTTACGTGTCTCAATAAACATTGTCCTAAGGATCACTTCCCCTCCCAAGGATCGATCAAATCATCGACTCCACGGCAGGATGCGAACGTCTTTCCTTCTTGGACGCGTACTCTGGTTATAACCAGATCAGATTAAAAGAAGAAGATGAAGCCAAGACAGCATTCATAACACCTTACGGCGTGTTTTGTTACAAAACAATGCCTTTTGGTTTCAAAAACGCGGGAGCAACATATCAGCGGATGATGCAGAAGTGCCTTGCAACACAGATTGGGAAAAATGTACAAGTCTACATTGACGATGTCGTGATAACATCAAAGAAGGGGTCAACACTAATCGAAGATTTGAAGGAAACCTTCGACAACCTCGACAAGTTCTGCCTCAAGTTGAACCCGACAAAGTGCTCCTTTGGCGTTCCTGCGGGAGAACTTCTCGGGTTCTTAGTATCAGCAAGAGGGATTGAAGCTAATCCCGAAAAAATACAGGCCATCGTAACTATGAGGAAGCCAACAAAGTTGAAAGAAATACAACAGCTAACGGGGCGAGTCGCAGCTTTAAGCAGATTCGTCGCCAGGCTAGGAGAAAAGGCGCTGCCGTTCTATGCATTGATCAAACAGGGGGAGAAATTTCAATGGAACGAGGAAGCGGATAGAGCCTTCGAAAATCTCAAACGCACAATTTCGACACCACCAATCTTGGTGGCGCCTAAAGAGAAAGAACCTCTCCTCTTATACATTGCAGCCACACCTCAAGTGGTTAGCACGGTTCTGGTAGTCGAGAGAGAAGAAGAAGGAAAGCTTCATGGAGTTCAGAGGCCAGTATATTTCATCAGCGAAGTATTGTCGCCTTCAAAACAGCGGTACCCGCAATACCAGAAACTAGCGTATGGAGTATTTACGACAGCAAGAAAATTGCGACACTATTTTTCGGCGCACCCGATAATAGTGGTCAATGAAGCTCCTTCGTCAAACATATTGAACAACCCGGAAGTTACGGGTCGTGTCTCCCTTTGGGGAATAGAACTTTCCCTCGGGACATCACGTATGAAAAAAGAAAGGCAATAAAATCGCAGGTTTTACCAGATTTCATTGCAGAGTGGATGGAGCTACAAAACACGGGGCCTCCAGATTTATCGAGAACCTGGACTATGAACTTTGACGGGTCCAAAAGGTTGGAAGGCGCCGGAGCAGGCGTGATATTGGTATCACCTGAAGGCGACAAGTTGAAGTATGTCTTACGGATGACGTTCCCAAACGCGTCTAACAATGAAGCAGAATATGAAGCTCTCATACACGGGATGAAGATGGCGAAGGCTTGCGGTGCAACCCGACTGAAAATTTTCGGTGACTCACAGTTGGTGGCACAGCAAGTTATGAACCAATGTGATGCGGTTAATGAGAGCATGATAGCATACAAGGAGATGTATAATGAGCTGGAAAAACTGTTTGATGGATGCGAGGTAAACCACATCAGCAGATTGAGCAATGATGAAGCCGATGTCCTTGCAAACATCGGGTCACAATGTCTGGCGATCCCTCCAGACGTATTTTGGGAAGAAATAAGCGAGCGATCAACAAAGCCAATAAAAACAAAGAAAAAGGATAAGGAAGAGAAATCTTCGAGTGCCACCAAAGACTCAGTGGAAGAAGAAGAGGAACAGGAGCTAGTCATGATGGTGCAAATTCCATGGATGCAGGCTTACATATCATACATCCTAAGGAAAACAATACCCGACGATCCAGTTGAAGCAAGGCGAATAATTAGACGATCTAAAGCTTTCACTGTGGTAAAAGGGGAGTTGTACAAACGAAGTATTTCGGGTGTGCTACAGAGATGTGTCACACCCGAAGAAGGAAGGATCATCCTGAAAGATGTACACGAAGGAATATGCGGGCATCACGCGAGCAGCCGAGCTATCGCGGCCAAAGTCTTCAGAGCGGGATTTTATTGGTTAACAGCAATTGAGGATGCGAAGGAAATAGTGCGAACTTGCGACGCGTGCCAAAGATTTGCCGCCAAGCCTCACTCTTCGGCAGCAGAACTGATGCCAATCCCGCTGTCGTGGCCTTTTGCTCAATGGGGTCTCGACATGGTGGGAAAACTACACAAAGCTTCGCCAGGAGGATATGAGTATATGCTCGTTGCTGTCGACAAATTTACTAAATGGATAGAAGCAAAGCCGATAAATTCACCGGACGGCGCGTCGGCAATCAAGTTTGTGGAAAGCATCGTCTTTCGATTTGGAGTCCCTCACAGCATCGTCACAGAGAATGGCAGTAACTTTACATCCAAGGAGTTCAAAGCATACTATGCAGAAGTGGGCATCAAACTGAGTTTTGCGTCTGTCGCACATCCACAGACTAACGGTCAAGTCGAGAAAGCCAATGGCATTATCTGCAATGGTATCAAGAAGCGCCTGTTAGGACCATTGGAAAAAGCTCGGCATACTTGGCCGGAGGAGCTGCCAAGCGTGTTGTGGAGTATTCGAACAACACCAAATACGGCGACACAGGAGACGCCGTTCTTTCTGGTCCATGGAGCCGAGGCAGTCCTGCCGATAGAAATAGAGCATGATTCTCCAAGAGTTACAGAATATGATGAAGAAACTTCGAGAAAAGCTTTGGAGGATGATGTCGACGCACTTGATGAAGCTCGAGACGAAGTCCTGTCACGAGTCGCCAAATATCAACAGGACCTAAAAACTACCACAGTCGACGATTGCGACCAAGATCCTTCCAAGTTGGTGACTTGGTTTTGCGACTCAATCAAAAAAGTCATGAAAAACTCGAGTCACCATGGCTTGGACCTTACATCGTCACGAAGTAATCGAAGGAGGAGCATACGTAATCAAGGACAAGAAGACGGGGATTGCTGAGCCAAATCCTTGGAACGTGGCGCAACTCAGGCGTTTTTACGCCTAGATGCCGAAATATAGTCTCCTCTGTAAACATACAATGTACTGAAACGCCCGCGAGTTTTCAGACGCACTCTTTTCCTTTTTCGGGGCACCGAGTGGGGCCGGAAAAGGTTTTTAATGAGGCGGGCTCGCGGTGCTGCAATATAATAAAGATAGTGGAATTATATATCTTTTCGACAGACTCGGGGGCTTCCCCCAGAAGATACAATATATATATATATATATATATATATATATATATATATATATATATATATACAGCGCCGACAAAATACAACTCGCAGAAACATCTCGCCTTGGTATAAAATACCTCGCCAAAATAAAAAGATGTCGACAAATAGCGGTCAACATAAAGCTCGGGGGTTCGTACCCGCAAAAATAGTACAGATAATTTATTTTGCCTTGGTATAACCTCGCATTATAAAACAAAAATACTCGCCATCAAAACGCCCGGGGCTTGGCGTTGAAAATAAAAACATAGTGACTTTACAATACAAAATATATACACAAGATACAATTCTTGGAACAGCTTTGTCTTCGAGGATTTCCTAGTATGTTGTCTATTGTCAAGCGCTCATTATTTATAGCACGAGTGCTATGCTCAGCATAGCTGCCCTTCACGAAGAATTCGGCGTCCATCCGAAGAAGTTCATCCATCATATCTTCGGCAACAGGAGTCACAACATCATCATATTTGCCGAAGTTCTTCTTCCTCTTCGCCATCTTGGCCAAGCACTTTGGAACAATCTGGCCCACATCCAACTTCGGGTAGCAGATTTTTATCATGATCATAGCAAATCTTGCGCCAGCAGCTAATTGGGCCCGCACAAAGCCGTGGATTCGAGGAGCATCCCGAAATTTATCCATGAACGCAGGAAGAGTCTCTGGCATCTTGTTGCGAGGAAACATGGTGCCATAGACCAAAGACAGAGTCCTTGTACAGAAGTCGAGATAATCGCGAACCTGGAGTGCGCGATCCTGAAACCTGACAATCTGGCGAGTTCGTTCAGGCGTGCCCCAAAAACTTGAACCATGATCCTTGGCAAGCCGAAGAAGTACACTGGATCGAGCTTCGACACGCTCATCTTCAGTAGCAGCATCCAAAAAAGAACCTATTTTTTAAAAAAGAATCAGTGAGCAACGAGGAGACGAGCAAAAAGGAAAAGAAAAAACACGACAATGATAATGAAGCACACCTGCCATATCCAAGCTAGCATCTGTCAGCAGTTGAAGCATAAAATTTTCGCGGGATGTAGCTGCAGCAGCTTCAGCAACGGCGGCATCCTTTTCAGTTATGGCATCTTGAGCTTGTTGGAGCGCAACTTTCTCCCTCTCAGAAGATTTTCGAGACTGTTCCATGAGCATAAGGGATTGCTTCTTCGTGGATTGGAGCTGTTGTCGAAGTTCTTCCAAATCTTCTGCCGAATTCTTACTCGCAGAATCTTCAACAAATTTAACGAGCGACAGGGGTTTTCTTCGAAGAAGACGAAGGAAAAACTTCGGAAGGACCAGGAGTTGACGTATAGTTGTCAAAAATTAACTGAAAAAAGAAATTTCGACATCAATCGTTGAGCAAAAGATAGATTTCCATTCATTCTCATAATATATACATGTCTATTACAAAAGAAGGACCTCTAGAGACCTACTGAAGCAGTCATCGCCAAGAACACTATGGCGATAGTGCCAAAAGAAGGAGGTAAACTAAAAAGAAAAAAGCAAAGGGGCATTCAACTAGACCTCCGGCTTTGATGAGCTAGGAGTTGAAGATGGCTTGATCCCGAAATAAGACAGGATTTTCTTCGTGTTGGGCTTTGCCGCCATTATCAACGATCGCCATTTCGTCTGCTCTATCTGTTCCGTGTCGCCTACTTTCGCCCAGTCGATAGTTTGTTGGCTATCAGCGACCAAGGCAACAGTGCTTTCAACAGCGACCTTCATATTTTCTTGGCGCATCTTCAGCCCAAGATCTTCTGGTGGATTAAAGCACTTGGCAAGAGCAAGGAAAGTTGCGGGTTCCTCTTTCTTCGGGAAGAAGTAGGGGAAGAGTCGCGACAGCCCTGCTTTAGCTTGATCAATGCCCTCGCGTGCTTCTGTTCCATGGAATTCAAGGAACGAAACGGCGTCAAGAAGAGGATCATTGTCGGGATCTTCAAGCTCAAATTCTTGAGAGGTTTTACCTGTCAAAGATAAAAACTTACTGATCAACAAACGAGTGCAGGAAAGAAAGTCCAAAGGATGTGAAGTGGTTCAGATACTTACTGACAAAGCGACGATTTTGCGACCTTAGACGCTTAAGGATCGCTTCCTCACGAGCAGATTGTGCAGTTATATGCTCGCTTAGCGAAGTCTCGGCATCGTGAAGTCTCTTCCTAAGATCTTCGACACCAGCAGCATCGGTCTTGGCTTTGTCAGCCTCTCGCCTAGCTTGAACGGCATCTGACTCGGCCTTCTTACGAGCCTCTTCACTTTGCTCTAATTTTTGAGCAAGTGTATTGGCACGCTCGTTGACCTCCGCCAGTTTTTCTGCCAAGAAAGTTGAAATCAGTTAAAAACATCGACAACAAAGGAGTAAGAAAGCGGGAGCAAAAAAGAAGAAGTCGGGCATTACCTTCAGTTTTACTGGCATAATCATGGTACCCAATGAATTGGGCACCGATACGAAAAGGCTCCTTCATCATAGGCTGTTAAAGAAAGATAGATAAAGAAAATGTCGGTATGGGAAAAATATGATGGCACACAGAAGCAAACGGAGGCAATATAAACAGTGACAAGCAAATTAAGAACTTACATCATCCAAGAGAGGGTTAGAGGAGCTACTCAATTGGAGAGTAGGCTCCGGGATTGTTTCAATCCTTGCCCTTTTTGGTGAAGGGACAAGGGGGCTTGAAGGAGGAGTAGCAGCGCCGACGTTTTGTTGAGGAGGCGAGGTTTCCTCTCCTTCAACTGGCGTCTCCGAGGCGACTAGAGTATGTGACATACTCGTTCGAGCAGCCACATCAGAAGCTGGTACTTCTTCCACATCATCATTACGATTAAATGTTGGCAGCATAAAAAGCAAGATAGACAAAAATCTTCAAGTGCAATAAAAAAAAGAGGGGACTTACGAACTGATGAGGGTCTCAAGATATGGATCATAAGCTGCCTTCTGACGTGAAGGAATAGCTTCTTCGGGTTTGGAGGTGCCGGAATCCTCGACATCATTCCTTTTCCTTTTGTTCTTTGGAGAAACAGCAGGAGGAGGAGATTGTGCTGATGCAGTGGCTTCAGAGGCAGCCTCCTTTTCATAAGACCCCGCAGATTTTCGAGAATCTGCGGGTTCATTCACAAAAGAGGGGGCATCCTTGGTTGTCGTAAGAGATAACGGCCCTTTCCTCGACCTCCCCACCTTCAGGAAGGGGAGGAAGCGAGACAAGATTTGGGTGGTTCTATATAAAAACAAGGGAAGATGTCAATAAAGGAGTTACAAAAAGATAGCAAGGCAATAACAAATTAAGCAGCAAAGTTTACCTTGGGAAGTGCATTGGTGGCGCTGTAAGGTTTTACGCGACAAGAGGAAGGGACAGGATCTTTTTTGCTCAGAGAGGAGATTTTTCGGACAAGCTTTTCCAAGTCCTTGACCTCCAAATTCGTTGACAACCGATCTGTGTCTTCGTCGCCAACATAATTCCAGAGAGGAAATTTGCGAGCCTGAAGAGGCTGCACTCTGGCTCTAAGGAAATACGCTGTAATTTGGATACCTGACAACTCTTTGCCGCGAGTATTCTGCAATTCATGGATGCGAGTCATCAAGGCCTCTGTCGAAGCTTTCTCTTCTTCGGTAGCCTCTGCATCCCAAGAACGGTGGCGAAGGATGTTCTCGGCACCATCGAAAGAAGGGATGTTGTCTTCAGCACATCCATGGTTCTCCTCCTGAATGTACAACCACTTCTTGCGCCACCCTTGAACTGAGTCGGGAGTTTGACGTCGAAGTAATTGACTCGTGGGGCGAACGAAATAACAACGCCGCCTATATTATAGGCGACATTGGGAGAGCCATTGCGGCGACAAAAGAAAATGCGCTTCCATAGTGCCCAGTTAGGCTGGACGCCAAGGAAGGCCTCACAGAGGGTGATGAAAATGGAGATATGGAGGATTGAGTTGGGCGTAAGGTGGTGAAGTTGAAGACCGTAAACAAAAAGCAATCCACGGAGAAAAGGATGAATGGGGGCGGAAAGACAGCGGATGAGATGATCGACGAAACTTACCCGATACCCCATTGGAGGGGTTGGGTAGCTTTCTTCACTAGGGAAGCAAACCGCCTTAGGTTTCTTGTTAATCCCCAGCTTCTTCAAGAGATTGATGTCCTGGTTGGTAATTTTGGACCTTTCCCATTCCGTGCTTCCCAGATCTGCGGCAGCCATTGATGATTCAGGCGTGCTGTGCTTGATCAACCGACGCGGTGGCATCAACAATGGCGCAGGAATACAGCTTGGAGACGATGAGCTTAAGGAGCTGTGGGGCACAGGAGGAGATTTTGCAGATGAGAGTAGGAGAACGGCGCGAGCAGAAGTGCTCGAGGAAGAAGAAGGAGATCTTATATAGAAGTGCGGCGAAGCGTTGGACCGTTGGATGGAAAAGAGGTGCGGTAGATGATAACCACGTACACACAAGGGTAAAAAAGTATTTTAACACTGAAGAAGTTACGGAACGTGCGCCAGAAAAAGTGGAGAACGTGTGTCCCCCACTTGCACGACGTGTCAATCAGATGAGGAATTTGGACCCACAGGGCAGTGAGTAGAGCGGTTTTCGTATGTTTCCAATATAGAAATCGTGGCTATCATCAGCAATGACGTCACGGTGGTAAGAGAAAAACTCGACTAAGAAGCTGAGCGAGAATATCGACAACACAAGATTATTTCGAGAGCCTTTGATCAAATACAAGTTTTGGCCCAAATGCTCGGGGGCTACTTTGGAAAAACAGAAAACTTCGAGTATGACAAGATAGAAATGGCGAGAGCCTATGACCAAATGCAAGCATTTGTTCATAGCCTCGGGGGCTACTCCCATCGGGAGCGCTGGTCGCGCACCCGATAGATATGAAAATATCGAGAAGGATTACAAATATAGCAGCAAAGGATATAAATCCGTGGAGCCTACACCCAAGCACAAGTTCTTGGCTGTAGCCTCGGGGGCTACTCCCATCGGGAACGTGTTCGCGTGCCCGATGAATTTTGATTAAAATAAAGAAACAGAAGTGAGCATATTCCGAGTTACACAGATAACTCTACATATACTCCCATCGGGAAGACAAAATAAGTCATCAAATATGACTCGATAAAATGTGCTATTCCAACAGCCGAAAAGCAGTCGACAATATATTGTCAGAGCGCTAGAAGTCGCGGATAAATCTCTGAATGCCGCAAAACTTTGCGAAGGTAAGACCCCAGATCCGTTCTGAGCGGCGTGGCACCGTCTCTGACGGCGGACTGCTACTTTTTTCCGTATCAACAGATACGAAGAAAAATCCTAACGGACGCGTTAGGTACCCGATAAAATATGATTGGGACTCGACAGAATGGTAAGACCTTAAGCGGCACCTGTCGAAGTTTACACCAGTATCCCGAGATCATGTCCAGGGACGTGATCTTGAAGTAGGTTTTTGCGGATTGCCACTAGAGCAGTTAACTAGTACATGATCCGTCCGTTGAACTAGCCCCAACTACCGATATCCCTGTACAAAATAATGTTTACATATCGAAAGATTATGTAATGAGTAAAATTGGAGATTTTCCCTGATTCTTCGACTCAAGAAAAATCTCGGGGGCTACTGACATAGGCATCCCCAATGGGCCTGCCGAAGATGGTACCCGGGGTTTATTGAAGGCCCAGGACTCGAAGAATAAGAAGACTCGGAAGCCCATTTAGTGTTAAGGAAAGATAGATTGTATTAGGAAAGATAGAGATTTGTAATCTTACGGGTTGAATACGGAACCCTCCCGAACTCTGTAACTTGTGTATTACGAAACTCTCGGCTCCACCCTCTATATAAGGGGGAGTCGAGGGACGAAGAAAGGATCGAATCTATTGTCAACAGAACCCTAGTTTTCATAATCGTCGAGTACTTTCCGGCTGAAACCTTCGAGATCTACTTGCCCTCTACTTCTAGCAAAACCCTAGTCTACAATCTGTAGGCATTGACAAATTAATCCTTTGTCAGATATAGCTCGCAAAGCTCCAGGGATTTGGGAGACGCCCATCACCTTGACACCCCCGTTTGGCAAGACATTGTTCTCAACTTGGATGCTTTCCGCTCCGTCTCCAAAGTCGCTGTTGGCAATGGGTGTGCCACTACGTTCTGGCTCGACCTTTGGGTTGGCGACTCCCCCCTTCGGGATCGCTTTCCAAATCTTTTCTCACACTCCACCAGGCCAATATGGCCGTGGTCTCTGCCATGTTGTCTGGCTTCCGCAACACCCTTGGACCGCGCCTGTCGCTGGCCGCCGAGGCCGACCTGTGTGACCTTGCGAACGTGCTATGCTCTGTGGTTCTGAGCCACGACACTCCGGATACTCGTGCTTGCCGCCTCACTAACGCTAAACTGTCAAACAAAAGTTTCTACTCCAATTCTTTCATGCATCTGTAGATTGATGATGTGGGATGTAAGGTCTAGAAGAGCGCTGCCCCCCTCAAGTGCAAGATTTTCTGCTGGCTCGCCAGGAAGAAACGCCTCCCCACCAATGAGCGGCGGTTTCGACACCACCTCTGCACCAGCGCCGTCTGCCCCTCCTGCTCACAGGACGAAGACGTGGCGCACCTCCTGTTTTGGTGCCCTCAAGCCCTCGAAGTGTGGAAATTGTTCTACCCTGGGTTCGATGAACATGGACCCTCAAGCCTCGCCGACTTCTGGAACTCACACTGTCAAAGCTATGTAACGACTACGATCACAACCGCCATCGCCTGGAGCATCTGGAAGTGAAGGAACGCCCGTGTCTTTCACGGGGTTGTTGAAGACCTCGCCTTAGTTTAGCAGCGTTGCATTGAGGACATTAGACTTTGGGCTCACCGATGCTTGATACGTCTCCGACGTATCGATAATTTCTTATGTTCCATGCTACTTTATTGATGATACCTACATGTTTTATGCACACTTTATGTCATATTCGTGCATTTTCTGGAACTAACCTATTAACAATATGCCGAAGTGCCTGCTTCTGCTTTCTGCCTGTTTTTGGTTTCGAAATCCTAGTAACGAAATATTATCGGAATTGGACGAAATCAACGCCCGGGTTCCTATTTTGCCCGGAAGCATCCGAACACCCGAGAACCGCCAGAGGGGGGCCCTGTGGGCCCCAGATGATAGGGTGGCGCGGCCTGGGCCCTGGCCGCGCCAGCCTATGGTGTGGGCACCCCTTCGACCCTCCGAGGCTGCCCTTTCGCCTATATAAAGCCCCTGCGTCGAAAACCCTTACAGAGGAAGCCACGGTACGCGAAACCTTCCAGAGCCACCGCCATCGCGAAGCCAAGATCTGGGGGACAGGAGTCTCTGTTCCGGCACCCTGCCGGACGGGGAAGTGCCCCCGGAAGGCTTCTCCATCGACACAGCTGCCATCTCCACCGCCATCTTCATCACCGCCTGCTGCTCCCATGAGGAGGGAGTAGTTCTCCATTGAGGCTCGGGGCTGTACCGGTAGCTATGTGGTTCATATCTCTCCTATGTACTTCAATACAATAATCTCATGAGCTGCCTTACATGATTGAGATTCATATGATGATGCTTGTAATCTAGATGTCATTGTGCTAGTCAAGTGAGTTTTACTTATGTGATCTCCGGAGACTCCTTGTCCCACGTGTGTAAAGGTGACGAGTGTGTGCACCATGTGGGTCTCTTAGGCTATATTTCACAGAATACTTATTCACTGTTATGAATGGCGTAGTGAAGTGCTTATTCATATCTCTTTATGATTGCAATGTGTTTTGTATCACAATTTATCTATGTGCTACTCTAGTGATGTTAGTAAAGTAGTTTTATTCCTCCTGCACGGTGTAATGGTGACAGTGTGTGCACTCGTGTTAGTACTTGGTTTATGCTATGATCATGATCTCTTGTAGATTGCGAAGTTAACTATTGCTATGATAGTATTGATGTGTATTATTCCTCCTACATAAGCATGAAGGTGACAAGTGTGCATGCTATGTTAGTACTTGGTTTAGTCGTATCGATCTTTCATGCACTCTAAGGTTATTTAAATATGAACATTGAATTGTGGAGCTTGTTAACTCCGGCATTGAGGGTTCGTGTAATCCTACGCAATGTGTTCATCATCCAACAAGAGAGTGTAGAGTATGCATTTATCTATTACGTTATGTGATCAAAGTTGAGAGTGTCCACTAGTGAAAGTCTAATCCCTAGGCCTTGTTCCTAAATATCGCTATCGTCTGCTTGTTTACTATTTCTATTGCGTTACTACTGCTGCGTTACTCTTGCTTGTTTACTTCCTACAATATTACTACCATCAAGCGCACGCCGACAAGCTATTTTCCGGCGCCGTACTACTGCTCATATTCATTCATACCACTTGTATTTCACTATCTCTTCGCCGAACTAGTGCACCTATTAGGTGTGTTGGGGACACAAGAGACTTCTTGCTTTGTGGTTGCGGGGTTGCATGAGAGGGATATCTTTGACCTCTTCCTCCCCGAGTTCGATAAACCTTGGGTAATCCACTTAAGGGAAACTTGCTGCTGTTCTACAAACCTCTCGCTCTTGGAGGCCCAACAACTGTCTACAAGAATAGAAGCACCCGTAGACATCAAGCACTTTTACGGCGCCGTTGCCGGGGAGGAAAGGTAAAAGGCACTCATACTTCGGTTCCGGGTAACGATACTTTTCTGGCGCCATTGTGTGTGTGGTCGAAGCTATTTCCTTTAGATTCTGCAATTGCGACATTTGGTTTCTTGTTTACACTAGTTAGGCATAATGGACAACAAAGAGCTTCTTATTCTATTTCCTTATTTAAGACATGGATGGTTTGACGCAAAAATTAAAAAACCCATGGAACATATTAATATGAATGCTTTGAACACTATTTTTGCTAATGCTATGGAAAATTCTAAGCTTGGGGAAGCTGGCTTTGATGAGCATGATATTTTTAGTCCCCCAAGCATTGAGGAGAAAATTTACTTTGATGATACTTTGCCTCCCATTTATGATGATTATAATGATAGTAGTCTTTTGTTACCACCTGTTATGGAGGATAAATTTGATTATGATTACAATATACCTCCTATATTTGATAGCTACTTTGTTGAATTTGCTCCCACTACAATTAATAAGAATGACTATGCTTATGTTGGGAGTAGTAATTATTTTATGCATGAGACTCATGATAAGAATGCTTTATGTGATAGTTATATTGTTGAGTTTGCTCATGTTGCTACTGAAAGTTATTATGAGAGAGGAAAATATGGTTGTAGAAATTTTCATGTTACTAAAATGCCTCTCTATGTGCTGAAATTTTTGAAGCTACACTTGTTCTATCTTCCTATGCTTGTTACTTTGCTCTTCATGAACTTGTTTATTTACAAGATTCCTATGCATAGGAAGCATGTTAGACTTAAATGTGTTTTGGATTTGCCTCTTGCTGCTCTCTTTTGCTTCAAATACTATTTCTTGCGAGTGCATCATTAAAACTGCTGAGCCCATCTTAATGGCTATAAAGAAAGAACTTCTTGGGAGATAACCCATGTGTTTTTTTACTACAGTACTTTGTTTTATATTTGTGTCTTGGAAGTTGTTTACTACTGTAGCAACCTCTCATTATCATGTTTTTGTGCCAAGTAAAGTTTCTATGTTAAAGTTGATGTTATATTTGGGATCGCTGCGCAGAAACAGCATCTGTCTGTCACGAATCTGGGCACAAGTCTCTGTAGAAAATTCGAAAAAATCTGCCAATTTACGTGCGTGATCCTCAGATATGTACGCAAGTTTCATTAGTTTTGAGTTTTTCCGTTTGATCAAGTCTGGTGCCATTTTAAAATTCGTCTTTACAGACTGTTATGTTTTTGATAGATTCTGCCTTTTATTTCGCATTGCCGCTTTTGTTAAGTTGAATGGGTTTCTTTGTTCCATTAACTTTCAGAAGTTTTGTGCAATGTCCAGAAGTGTTAAGAATGATTGTGTCACCTCTGAACATGTGAATTTTTGATTATGCACTAACCCTCTAATGAGTTTGCTTGAAGTTTGGTGTGAAGGAAGTTTTCAAGGGTCAAGAGAGGAGTATGATATACTATGATCAAGAGGAGTGAAAGCTCTAAGCTTGGGGATGCCCCGTGGTTCACCCCTGCATATTCTAAGAAGACTCAAGCGTCTAAGATTGGGGATGCCCAAGGCATCCCCTTCTTCATCGACAAAGTATCAGGTTCCTTCTCTTGAAACTATATTTTTATTCGGTCACATCTTATGTACTTTACTTGGAGCGTCTGTATGTTTTTGTTTTTGTTTTTGTTTGAATAAATGCTTGTGTGGGAGAGAGACACGCTCCACTGGTTCGTATGAACACTAGTGTTCTTCGTTTATGCATTTAATGTTCAAGGGCGAAAGTTGATCGCTTCACTTGTTGCTATTTGGTTGGAATAAGAAAATGCTACATGTAGTAATTGGTAAAATGTCTTGGATAATGTGATACTTGGCAATTGTTGTGCTCATGTTTAAGCTCTTGCATCATATACTTTGCACCTATTAATGAAGAAATACATAGAGCTTGCTAAAATTTGGTTTGCATATTTGGTCTCTCTAAGGTCTAGATAATTTCTAGTATTGGGTTGAACAACAAGGAAGACGGTGTAAAGTCTTATAATGTTTACAATATGTCTTTTATGTGAGTTTTGCTGCACCGGTTCATCCTTGTGTTTGTTTCAAATAACCTTGCTAGCCTAAGCCTTGTATCGAGAGGGAATACTACTCATGCATCCAAATCCTTGAGCCAACCACTATGCCATTTGTGTCCACCATACCTACCTACTACATGGTATTTCTCCGCCATTCCAAAGTAAATTGCTTGAGTGCTACCTTTAAATAATTCAAAAGTTATCACCTCTGATTTGTGTCAATGTTTTATAGCTCATGAGGAAGTATGTGGTGTTTATCTTTCAATCTTGTTGGGCAACTTTCACCAATGGACTTGTGGCTTCATCCGCTTATCCAATAATTTTGCAAAAAGAGCTGGCAATGGGATTCCCGAGTCCCAAATTAATTAACAAAAATAGACACTCCTCCATGGTATGTGATTGTTGGACGGCACCCGAAGGATTCGGTTAGCCATGGCTTGAGAAAGCAAAGGTGGGGAGGAGTGTCATCATAATAAAACTAAAATAAAAAGGCACTCCTTCATGGTATGAGATTGTTGGCGAGCACCGAGGATTCGGTTAGCCATGGTTTGTGAAAGAAAGGTTGGAAGGAGTGCCACCCAAAAATAAAATAAAATGGGAGCCGCTCTTTGAAGGTTTGTCTGGCAAGGGGGTTAGAGTACCCGCTACCATTCGTTGACAACAACAAACACCTCTCAAAACTTTATTTTTATGCTCTCTTTATGTTTTCAAAATAAAAGCTCTAGCACAAATATAGCAATCAATGCTTCCCTCGTCGAAGGGCCTTTCTTTTACTTTTATTGTTGAGTCAGTTTACCTATCTCTCTCCACCTCAAGAAGCAAACACTTGTGTGAACTGTGCATTGATTCCTACATACTTGCATATTGCACTTATTATATTACTTTGCATTGACACTATCCATGAGATATACATGTTATAAGTTGAAAGCAACCGCTGAAACTTAATCTTCCTTTGTGTTGCTTCAATACCTCTACTTTGAATTATTGCTTTATGAGTTAACTTTTATGCAAGACTTATTGATGCTTGTCTTGAAGTACTATTCATGAAAAGTCATTGCTTTATGATTCAGTTGTTTACTCATGTCATTACCATTGTTTTGATCGCTGCATTCATTACATATGTTTACAATATGATCAAGTTCATGATGGCATGTCACTTCAGAAATTATCTTTGTTATCATTTTACCTGCTCGGGACGAGCAGAACTAAGCTTGGGGATGCTGATACGTCTCCGACGTATCGATAATTTCTTATGTTCCATGCTACTTTATTGATGATACCTACATGTTTTATGCACACTTTATGTCATATTCGTGCATTTTACGGAACTAACCTATTAACAAGATGCCGAAGTGCCGGTTCTCGTTTTACTGCTGTTTTCGGTTTCAGAAATCCTAGTAACAAACTATTCTCGGAATTGGACGAAATCAACGCCCAGGTTCCTATTTTGCCCGGAAGCATCCGGAACACCCGAGAACCGCCGGAGGGGGCCACGTGGGCCCGGATGATAGGGTGGCGCGGCCTGGGCCCCGGCCGCGCCGGCCTATGGTGTGGGCACCCCTTCGACCCTCCGAGGCTGCCCTTTCGCCTATATAAAGCCCCTGCGTCGAAAACCCTTACGAGAGGAAGCCACGGTACGCGAAACCTTCCGGAGCCGCCGCCATCGCGAAGCCAAGATGCTGGGGGACAGGAGTCTCCGTTCCGGCACCTGCCGGACGGGGAAGTGCCCCGGAAGGCTTCTCCATCGACACCGCTGCCATCTCCACCGCCATCTTCATCACCGCTGCTTGCTCCCATGAGGAGGGAGTAGTTCTCCATTGAGGCTCGGGGCTGTACCGGTAGCTATGTGGTTCATCTCTCTCCTATGTACTTCAATACAATAATCTCATGAGCTGCCTTACATGATTGAGATTCATATGATGATGCTTGTAATCTAGATGTCATCGTGCTAGTCAAGTGAGTTTTACTTATGTGATCTCCGGAGACTCCTTGTCCCACGTGTGTAAAGGTGACGAGTGTGTGCACCGTGTGGGTCTCTTAGGCTATATTTCACGAGAATACTTATTCACTTGTTATGAATGGCGTAGTGAAGTGCTTATTCATATCTCTTTATGATTGCAATGTGTTTTGTATCACAATTTATCTATGTGCTACTCTAGTGATGTTATTAAAGTAGTTTTATTCCTCCTGCACGGTGTAATGGTGACAGTGTGTGCACTCGTGTTAGTACTTGGTTTATGCTATGATCATGATCTCTTGTAGATTGCGAAGTTAACTATTGCTATGATAGTATTGATGTGTATTATTCCTCCTACATAAGCATGAAGGTGACGAGTGTGCATGCTATGTTAGTACTTGGTTTAGTCGTATCGATCTTTCATGCACTCTAAGGTTATTTAAATATGAACATTGAATTGTGGAGCTTGTTAACTCCGGCATTGAGGGTTCGTGTAATCCTACGCAATGTGTTCATCATCCAACAAGAGAGTGTAGAGTATGCATTTATCTATTACGTTATGTGATCAAAGTTGAGAGTGTCCACTAGTGAAAGTCTAATCCCTAGGCCTTGTTCCTAAATATCGCTATCGTCTGCTTGTTTACTTGTTTCTATGCGTTACTACTGTTGCGTTACTACTTGCTTGTTTACTTCCTACAATATTACTACCATCAAGCGCACGCCGACAAGCTATTTTACGGCGCCGTACTACTGCTCATATTCATTCATACCACTTGTATTTCACTATCTCTTCGCCGAACTAGTGCACCTATTAGGTGTGTTGGGGACACAAGAGACTTCTTGCTTTGTGGTTGCAGGGTTGCATGAGAGGGATATCTTTGACCTCTTCCTCCCTGAGTTCGATAAACCTTGGGTAATCCACTTAAGGGAAACTTGCTGCTGTTCTACAAACCTCTGCTCTTGGAGGCCAAACACTATCTACAAGAATAGAAGCACCCGTAGACATCAATGCTCCACCCCCTCCTCCTTCCTGAAAAATTGGTGTAATAACTATGACCCTCCTTGAGGTCCTCCCCCCTTTTTCTCTCGCATTCCCTCTAAAACCCTTGTAAATGGTCCCCAAGTTCTTTTTCCGTCAATAAAGTTGTTCAGGCTGGCGTAAGCCTGCCGTAGCCAGGGTAAAAAAAATCACTAACAGACCAAGACAATTCTTTTTGATAAACGCAGACGCGAGAACACCTAAAAATCGGCCCAACAATACAACCCAAATGGACCGAGCACCTTGGACCAATCCATTTGTGGCCAAATTTGTGTTAGGAAAGCTTTTGCGCGTCTCGAGGGGGGAACACGGGGTTCCCCTTCGTCCGGTGGCGGTGCTCTCTAGTCGACGGTGGTTCCGGCGGCAGCGCTTCTTCCGGGATGGCATGGAGACGGGTGGCGTGGTGACGGCGGCGCGTCTGTTTGGTCGCGAGCGACGAGGTGGCTCAGGCTAGTACCCATCTAGCCAAGATCTAGGCCCTTTGGCCCCATCTAGGCTCCGGCTGGCCGGGCCTAGGCTCGGTGATGCCCCCGGCAGTCGGAGGGTGCGGCCAAAGCTGGGTATGGTGATGTCGGCGGCGCGTGTGCTGCAGCGCGGAGACGGGAGCTTCATGAGCCCGTTTGGGTTTGGCCGGGCCAAGTGGGCCTGGTTTGCTCCTGTCGACGCGCCCGGTCGGTGCACGCATGTGGCGGCGGAGGCTATTCCCTCAAGTGTAGCTGCTGACCTGCTGCATCTAGTTCTTGGCTGACCCATCTTGATTCGCTTGGCCTCGTTTCGATTGCCACGGTGAGAAGGCGTTGCTGTCTACAAGGCTGTGGTGGCGCGTGGCGGTGGGCGGCAAGCATGGTGGTGCACGATGGAGCGTCTAGGGCGGGGTTGCGAGGGTCGGGAGAAATCCCTGTCGGTCAGACCGACGTCAACGTGGTGGTGTCCGCGGGCGCCTCCCTACCTTCATGAAGGGCGTGGGGTGAAGCCTTCCTCTCTTGCCCGTGTGCGTACGAGGGGAAACCCTAGGATTCATCCGGGCAGCAGCGTTGTCATCGTCGCATCCCTTCCTGAAGGTGTTGCTTGGTACGCGGCGCTTCAGAGTGCTAGGAGCATGGTGGAAATCTTCGGTGGGCGCAGCGGCTGCGAGACATCTTCGTTTTTTCATCGATTCGACCTCTTCGAGATTCCTTTCTCTTTTCTTTCTTTTATGTTTTCTCTTGGGCATGCTCGTGTGCTGTTCTGCCCCAGCGGTGGTTGCTTGTTGTATCGGATGTTTGCTATATTCATATAGTGGGGCGAAAGCCTATTTCGAGGAAAGCTTTTGCGCAGACCGCCCGCGTGTCCTCCCGCGTTCGCCCTGGGCCCACCTGACAGCGACCAATCGTCCACTCGTCTTTTGCATCGCTAATACTAGCGAGGCGATCGCTCGACTGCTGTGTTGCCATCAATGCCAAGACCGCTTGACTCCTACATCGGCATTGATGGCGGTCGCCTAGCCATCCTTTTTTGGCTGGTCATAGTGCATAGTATCATATTGTAGTATCATGCATATGATACTTGTCTATGATATTGTCACTATAGTGGGTGGTATTATAGAGTAGTATCATAATCTTCTAAATTTATTGTTTTGTAGAATCCCAACACAAAATATGTGTACAAGATCTATTTAACATTAGCTTTTCTCGTAATGTGCGCTATGATACAATATCCACCTATGTTACTCTAATCTTGTCTCTCCTCATTAATTAGATGCCACATCAGCATTTTTGTGGGCCTAAGATGCATGATACTACCTAAGATACTAGCACTATGGCCAGCCTTAAGTTGAGCGGTCGGACTTGCCAGTCTCCCACAGCATTCCACGATGTAGCCATTGCTACTTCGAGCCAGTTATGTTCCTGAGACTGCCTGCAGCAAAAGCCATGTGGAAGGGATCGTGGTCAGGAAGAAGGGAGGCCGCAACGAGCACGAGGCCAGGTCCTTGTCAAGCTAGCGGCCGTGAAGCAGAAGGAAGAGGAGGCCCCATGCAGCCGCCTGACTTAGATGAAGACGAAGCCCTCATCGTCGCCATCCAAGAGTCTAGGCTGCAGTACATGGCAGAATGCCCGTGCCCCTGCGGAAATCCCAGCTGGCGCAGAGACGGTTACCACGCCATCGGTGAATACACCGCACGTCTGCACCAGATGTCACCATGGATGACGTGGTCTGCACCTGCTCATGCGTTTGCGTTTGGGTGGCATGCCCCTATGCCAACACATGAACCTCGTGCACTGCAACCGCATCACGCAATGGTCGTGGTCGCCGCCAGTCATCATCTAGATCAACGACAGTGGGGACGCGTAGGAGACGTCGGTGCAAACCCTAGCCAGTTCTTTAGTTTTTAGCTTATTTTTCATGTCCTTTTTCTACTTTCGTCTCTATGTAAAATTATGTTTAGTCTGAAAAGTCAACAACAATAAAATATGTCGCTCCCCGCTGGGTTCACCCAAACACAAATGGATTAAAAGTAGACACAGACTCTATTTATTTTCATGGACCAACATAAACAGATGATCACATTTCCTTAGGTCATCTGTTTAAAGATGCCCTTAGAGAAAGTAAAATAAATCCTAATTAGCTGACTACAAAGATTAAAAAAATATTTTGGTCTAGTTGAAGAAGAGAGAAGAAGAGTTAAGTGGAGTGGCTTTTAATGTAAGAGTCGGCTATAGCATGTGTTCCTAGGCATTTCGAGAGAATGAATGGTGAATCATGCATTGATAAAATAGTACTTCCTCCGTCTATAAATAGGTGTTTCAAATTTATCTTGATGCAGATGTATCTCTAACTAAAATGAATCAAGATATATCCGTATCTAGATAAATTTTTAGACTCGAGGACTATATTTTTATACTCACTATTGTACATGTTGACTCTATATTGACTATACATGACATGACACTTGGTTTATAACCAAAAACTATTAAATTTGCTCTTATAACCCCTTATATTTTCGAATATAAAATCGGAAATGCATATTTGATCCCATGTGCATATGCTCGTGCCACCGTAAAATATTTTAAAGTGTCGAAAAAATCCATTTTTTTTGACGTGTACATATCGATATCCTATGTGCACATGCCAAGTTTCGTGGATAATCGACATATTTTATATCCCGTGTAAAAAAAAAGATAAAGAAATATCTCACAAAGAACCTTTTCTTAGCACCAAATTTTGTTTTTTTACATATAACAACAAAGATATCTGTTTTTCGTGAAACGACTTTACGACAACATAATACTAGGGAATTTTTTTACCTAACCTTTTTAACATTTAGAAATGGGTTTAAAATGCATTTTAAAAATGAGCATATGCACCTCGGTGCACAAACGCCGTGTCCATATAAAATGCTTCAGTTGGGCCGGTAGCAAGATCTGGCCATCACACTTCCCTGTGTACGTATGAGTAAGAGCAAGTACAATAAGGTACAGTCAGCTGGCTATAAGAAATAAAATATTATAAATTTGCTTAGTTGGAGGAGAGAGATTAGGAGAGAGAAGAGGAGTGGGCTCTTATCTTATAGCCAGCTCTAGCACGTGCTCCTAGGCACTATGTGAGACTAAAAGGTGGGCCATGTATTGTAAAAGTAGTACACTTTTATATCTCACTATTGTATACGTTGGCTCTAAGTTAGCTATAGATGACATGGCACTTGACTTATAGCTAACAGCTGGCTACACTATTGGAATTGCTCTAATGGCTTCTCTCGAATCAGCGCGAGTAATGGGGTTGGTTTTGCGCGGATCGGATTTCTGTCACTAGATTCTTAATAATAGTATCTTTGACCACTCAGATGCAACTCAAGACCCTCCCCAACGTCATTAATAGTAGTACTACACTCGGGAGTCGAATTAAATTTCCGCTATGTATCACACTACTTATAGACTTATAGTGCAAAATAAAATAAGGTGGTGTCATGTATATATGACATTACTCTATGTTACTGGTTTTGTGGTGCATAGTATCTTGATGGTAGTAACTTAAAATGCATCGTTTATTCATTTGTAGACTTATTAATTCTGGAAAAATGTAGTGTCATGATAATATAGCGGTTACTACTACTACAAGCATCTCTCTCCATATTTAGTAACATGGCCTGTCATGAAAATGTATAGTTAGCATTACGTGTGGATGCATGTTACCCATAAGTTACTCACTATAAGTAATCTCATCAACTTGTAGATTGCTCGAAATGTAACCGGCCCTGGTCGATCTTACTACCTCCGTTTCAAGGAATAAGGCGCACGCGCATTTCAAGACGAATTTTGACCATAAAAATTGAGCAATAAAATCTTGATTATATTATAGGGATTTCTATTTTCGTGCCATCGGGTTCTTAGTTGCGCTCAGTTTTCCCCAGCTCCTTAGTTTTTCCTCAGTTTTACCCAAGCTTTTGTCTGAAACCATCACACGTGATGTAACGGCCGGTTGCCCGACGGTTGACCGTTATCTTCTGACTAGTGGGGCCACGTAGAGCCCGCAAAGACACGTCAGACCATCCATCTTTGTTTGACCGTAAGCATCGATGTATCCCTGACCAAAACGCGAACGAGTGGGGCTTCGGTATATAGAATGACAAGTGGGGCCATGATGCTGATACAAGGGGCAATACACGGGTAGGATTAGATTTTTAAACGGAGCTCTACAGCGATGGCACAGAGGAGGTGGCATGCAGGGTGCCGAGATGAGATCGACGTCCACAAAGAACTGCATGAGGCGAGACCAGACGCATTAGATAGATATGAACTAGACGCATTTAACCATGCAAAGAAGAGAAGAAATGGTCGACGACATCGACGAGTACCTCAAAACTTTGACTGACCGTGTCGGACACGAACGCGAGCAATGTAGAGAAAACTAGTGTCTCTCCTTTCTGGCGTGTATAGGTGGGTGCTAGGAGAGTGTGGTGGCGAAGGGAAAGACCTCGCGGTGGTCCGTGGCGTCCCGAGCATAGCGGGGCGGCGTGGCCGTGCCCACGGCGGCGTGCATGCATGTTCGGCATTGGCATCGGCATGTACGTTCGGCATTGGCCTCGGCGGTATCTCCGGTGTGTCAGTGATCGAATGAGGGGACGGGATTGAGGGTGCATCCCGACGTTGACCTAGAAGTGGCGGCGAGCATAGCCGTTCTGACCATGCCGATATCGGCATCGGCATCGTTTGGAGGCTGTGGTGCTCGAATCAAGGTGGGATTTGTTTCTTGTAGGCCAAAATGAATTTGAAACAAGTTTCATGTTGAAGGTTAGATAACGAAAGTTTGTAACTATCCCAAAATTATACTAGCGCCATGGTGAGGTTCTTTTTGATAGAGCTATACGGTTGGGCAAACTTTTTTGACACTTTTTAGATAGGGTTCCTTGTTGTTACACGTATGGCATCATGTATGGAAAATTTGGGGTCATTAGAAGATGTTCGAAAAAATCACTTTGCTTAAGGGCATGCCGTTTCGTCTCGCTGAAACCAGCTTTTCTAACAAGGTGATTTTTTCTACCTTCTCTAAATAACCTCAAATTTCATACAGCTGATCTTCTATACATAGATAGATAGATTGTTTCGTTTTTACATTTTTCAAACTTTTTATTTCCCTTTATAATACCCAATTGATTTTCAGGTCAAAACCTCGAAAAACAGCATCATGTATGACATCATTTTCACCCTAAATTTCAAATTTTGTGAAACTTTCCCTTTTAGATATTCCTTGTTGTTATAGGTATGGCATCATGTATGCCAAATTTGGTTAGGTCTCACTGAAACCAGCTTTTGTAACAAATTAGGGTTTTTCTACCTTCATACAAAGATAGGTAATGGCTACAAGAAATCGGTGATGGTTTATCATTTTTTGCGTGAAAAGTAATGGCTACAAGAAATCGGTGATGGTTTATCATTTTTTGCGTGAAAATTAATCAAATCGGTGATGGTTTATCATTTTTTGCGTGAAAAGTAATGGCTACAACAACTCGGTGATGGTTTATCATTTTTTGCGTGAAAATTAATGGCTACAACAAATCGGTGATGGTTTATCATTTTTTGCGTGAAAAGTAATGGCTACAACAAAGGGAATCGGTGATGGTTTATCATTTTTTTTGCGTGAAAAGTAATGGCTACAACAAATTGGTGATGGTTTATCATTTTTTTTTGCGTGAAAAGTAATGGCTACAACAAATTGGTGATGGTTTATCATTTTTTTGCGTGAAAAGTAATGGCTACAACAAATCGGTGATGGTTTATCATTTTTTTCCGTGAAAAGTAATGGCAACAACAAATTGGTGATGGTTTATGATACGTCCCCGACGTATCCATAATTTCTGTCGTTCCATGCTCGTTTTATGACAATACTTACATGTTTTGCTTGCACTTTATGATGTTTTTATGCGTTTTCCGGAACTAACCTATTAACAAGATGCCACAGTGCCGGTTCTGTTTTCTCGCTGTTTTTGGTTCCGGAAAGGCTGTTCGGGCAATATTCTCGGAATTGGACGAAATCAACGCCAAACCTCCTATTTTTCCCGGAAGGCTCAGAACACCGAAGAAGAGTCGGAGAGGGGCCAGGGGGCCACCACACCACATGGCGGCGCGGGCCAGACCCTGGCCGCGCCGGCCTAGGGTGTGGCGCCCCCAGGTGCCCCCCTGCGCTGCCTCTTCGCCTATAAAACCCCTTTCGACCTAAAAACACCGTACCAATTGACGAAACTCCAGAAAGACTCCAGGGGCGCCGCCGCCATCGCGAAACTCCAATTCGGGGGACGAAGTCTCGTCCCGGCACCTGCCGGGACGGGGAAGTGCCCCCGGAAGCCATCTCCATCAACGCCACCGCCTCCATCATGCTCCGTGAGTAGTTCCCCCATGGACTACGGGTTCTAGCCGTAGCTAGTTGGTATTCTCTCCCCCATGTACTTCAATACAATGATCTCATGAGCTGCCTTACATGATTGAGATTCATCTGATGTAATCGGTGTTGTGTTTGTTGGGATCCGATGGATGATACATTATGATTGTCTATCTACAAAGTTTATGAAGTTATTGTTGCTGCAATCTTGTTATGCTTAATGCTTGTCACTAGGGCCCGAGTGGCATGATCTTAGATTTGAGCTCTATAATTATTGCTTAGATTGTATCTACAAGTTGTATGCACATGTCACTGTCCGGAACCAAAGGCCCCGAAGTGACAGAAATCGGGACAACCGGAGGGGATGGCGGTGATGTGAGGGACACATGTTTTCACGGAGTGTTAATGCTTTGCTCCGGTGCTCTATTAAAAGGAGTACCTTAATATCCGAGTAGTTTCCCTTGAGGCCCTGGCTGCCACCGGCTGGTAGGACAAAAGATGTTGTGCAAGTTTCTCATTGCGAGCACGTACGACTATTATTGGAAAACATGCCTACACGATTAATGATCTTGATATTCTGTTTTAATGCTATTTCAATCCTATCAATTGCCCGACTGTAATTTGTTCACCCAACACTTGTTATTGGAGAGTTACCACTAGTGTAGATAGCTGGGAACCCCGGTCCATCTTTAATCATCATATACTCGTTCTACATGTCAACCATTTTCTGGTACCATTGCTCTCATATTACTACTACTGCTGCTGTGTTATCGTTACTACTCGCTCTCATATTATCGCTACTTTCACATCACCCCTGTTACTAGTGCTTTTCCGGTGCAGCTGAATTGACAACTCAGTTGTTAAGGCTTATAAGTATTCTTTACCTCCCCTTGTGTCGAATCAATAAATTTGGGTTTTACTTCCCTCGAAGACTGTTGCGATCCCCTATACTTGTGGGTTATCAGTTTATCATTTTTTGCGTGAAAAGTAACGCCTAAAAGAGTTTATAATTTTTAGCGCGTGAAAAATAATACAGAAAACCGCCCTTTAGCATACTTAGAGGGTGGAAGCTAACCGCCGACAGAGAGAGAGAGGTTATCCTGCCCGTTTCCTAGATCATACGATCAATGGTCGGCGGGCACGATCCGCGTGACATGGGCTAGACCAATCAGGGCAATGTTGCACGTCTGCGAGAATTCGTGAAGGGAGAGGGTGATACGTCTCAAACGTATCTATAATTTCTTATGTTCCATGCTACTTTTATGACAATACTTGAATGTTTTATACACCCTTTACAGCATTTTTATACATTTTCCGGCACTAACCTATTAACAAGATGCCGAAGCGCCAGTTGCTGTTTTCTGCTGTTTTTGGTTTCAGAAATCCTAGTAAGGAAATATTCTCGGAATTGGACGAAATCAACGCCCAGGGTCCTATTTTTCCACGAAGCTTCCGAAAGACCGAAGGGATAACGAAGTGGGGCGACGAGGCGCCGCCACCATAGGGTCGCGCGGCCAGAGGGGGGCCCGCGCCGCCCTATGGTGTGGGCCCCTCGTGGCGCCCCCTGACCTGCCCTTCCGCCTACTTAAAGCCTTCGTCGCGAATACCCCTGTACCGAGAGCCACGATACGGAAAACCTTCCAGAGACGCCGCCGCCAATCCCATCTCGGGGGATTCAGGAGATCGCTCTCCGCACCCCGCCGGATAGGGGAATCATCACCGGAGGGGCTCTACATCATCATGCCCGCCTCCGGATTGATGCGTGAGTAGTTCATCCTTGGACTATGGGTCCATAGCGAGTAGCTAGATGGTTGTCTTCTCCGCTTGTGCTATCATTGTTTAGATCTTGTGAGCTGCCTAACATGATCAAGATCATCTATTTGTAATGCTACATGTTGTGTTTGGTGGGATCCGATGAATCTAGAATATTATGTCAAGTTGATTATCAATCTATCATATATGTGTTGTTTATGTTCTTGCATGCTCTCCGTTGCTAGTAGAGGCTCGGCCAAGTTGATACTTCTAACTCCAAGAGGGAGTATTTATGCTCGATAGTGGGTTCATGCCTCCATTGAATCGCGGGACGATGATGTGAAAGTTCTAAGGTTGTGGATGTGCTGTTGCTACTAGGGATAAAACATCGATGCTTTGTCTAAGGATATTTGTGTTGATTACATTACGCACCATACTTAATGCAATTATCTCGTTGTTTACAACTTAATACTCGGAGGGGTGCGGATGCTAACCCGAAGGTGGATTATTTAGGCATAGATGCATGCTGGATAGCGGTCTATGTACTTTGTCGTAATGCCCTGATTAAATCACATAGTAATCATCATTGATATGTATTGAATCTTGATTTGCCAATTGCCCACCTGTAATTTGTTCAGCCAGCATGCTAGTTATCTTATTGGAGAGACACCACTAGTGAACTGTGGACCCCGGTCCATTCTTTTACATCTGAATACATTCTACTGCAATCATTGTTCTTATTGTTCTTTGCAAACAAACACCATCTTCCACTCGATACGCTTAATCCTTTGTTTTCAGCAAGCCGGTGAGATTGACAACCTCACTGTTACGTTGGGGCAAAGTATCTTGATTGTGTTGTGCAGGTTCCACGTTGGCGTCGGTTTCACTGGTGTTGCGCCGCAACACTCCTCCACCAACAACCTTCACATGCTTCTTGGCTCCTACTGGTTCGATAAACCTTGGTTTCATACTGAGGGAAACTTGCTTCTATACGCATCATACCTTCCACTTAGGGTTCCCAACGGACGTGTGCTTCACGCGTATCAAGCTAAATTTCTGGCGCCGTTGCCGGGGAGATCAAGACACGCTGCAAGGGGAGTCTCCACATCCAATCTCTTTACTTTGTTTCTGTTTTGCTTTACTTTACTTTATTTACTGTCTTGTTTGCTTCATATTAAAAATACAATAAAATTAGTTACTTTACCTTTTGTCTTGTTTACTAGCTCTATATCAAAAACACAAAAAGTTAGTTACTTGTCTTTATTTTACTAGCCTAGTTTACTTTTATTACTGCTATAATGGGTACTCCTGAAAATACTAAGTTGTGTGATTTCACTAGCACAAATAATAATGATTTTATAAGTACTCCTATTGCTCCACCTGCTACTACAGCAGAATTCTATGAAATTAGACCTGCTTTACTAAATCTTGTTATGAGAGAGCAATTTTCTGGTGTTAGTACTGATGATGTTGCTGCCCATCTTAATAATTTTGTTGAACTTTGTGAAATGCAAAAGTATAAGGATATAGATGGTGATATTATAAAACTGAAATTGTTTCCTTTCTCATTAAGAGGAAGAGCTAAAGATTGGTTGCTTTCTTTGCCTAAGAATAGTATTGATTCATGGACTAAATGTAAAGATGCTTTTATTGGTAAATATTATCCTCCTGCTAAGATTATATCTTTGAGAAGTAGCATTATGAACTTTAAACAATTTGATAATGAACATGGTGCTCAAGCATGGGAGAGAATGAAATCTTTGGTAAAGAATTGCCCAACCCATGGACTAACTACTTGGATGATCATCCAAAACTTTTATGCAGGATTGAATTTTTCCTCGAGGAACCTATTGGATTCAGCTGCTGGAGGTACTTTTATGTCCATCACCCTGGGCGCCGCAACTAAACTACTTGATGATATGATGATTAATTACTCTGAATGGCACACTGAAAGAACTCCTCAAGGTAAGAAGGTAAATTCTGTTGAAGAAACCTCTTCTTTGGGTGATAAGATTGATGCTATTATGTCTATGCTTGCAAATGGTAGACCTCATATTGATCCTAATAATGTTTCTTTAGCTTCATTGGTTGCTCAAGAATAAAATGTTGAAGTGAATTTCATAAAGAGTAATAATTTCAACAACAATGCTTATAGGAATAATTATGGTAACAACAACTATAGGCCATATCCTTATAATAATGGTAGTGGCTATGGTAATACTTATGGTAATTCTTACAACAATAATAAGAGTGTACCCTCTGGTCTTGAAGTGATGCTTAAAGAATTTATTAGTACACAAACTGCTTTCAATAAAACTGTTGAAGAAAAGCTTGGTAAAATTGATGTTCTTGCTTCTAAGGTTGATAGTCTTGCTCTTGATGTTGATATTTTAAAATTGAAAGTTATGCCTGAGGAAGTTAAAGATGCTAGGTTTGCTAAAAAAAATGTCATCCAAGTTCGAATTAATGATAATATTAGAATGTTGGCTGGATTGCATGCTAGGTGGGATAGAGAAGAAAAAGAAAAACTTGCTAAAGAAAATAATGTAGTTAAAGTATGGACTATTACCACCACTAGTAATGTTGATTCTTCACATGTTGCTACACCTCCTACTATCAATGGTAAAATAATTGGTGTTGGCAATGTTTCTACTCCTAATACAAAGCACGCAAAATTGCCTGAAACTGCTTGTGATAAAACTGCTGAAATTTTTCAAAATATTGGTGACAATGATTCCATTGCTGTAGAACATAATGGTTTAGATTTTGATGATTGTCATATTACTGAAGTTATAAAGTTCTTACAAAAACTTGCTAGAAGTTCTAATGCTAGTGCTATAAATTTAGCCTTTACAAAACATATTACAAATGCTCTCATTAAAGCTAGGGAAGAGAAATTAAAACTTGAAGCTTCTATTCCTAGGAAGTTAGAAGATGGTTGGGAGCCCATCATTAAGATGAAATTCAATGATTTTGAATGTGATGCTTTATGTGATCTTGGTGCAAGTATTTTTGTTATGCCTAAGAAAATTTATGATATGCTTCACTTGCCACCATTGAAGAATTGTTATTTAGATGTTAATCTTGCTGATAATGTTAAAAAGAAACCTTTGGGGAGGATTGATAATGTTCGTATCACGGTTAACAATAACCTTGTCCCCGTTGATTTTGTTGTCTTGGATATCGAATGCAATGCATCTTGTCCTATTGTGTTGGGAAGACCTTTTCTTCGAACTGTTGGTGCTGTTATTGATATGAAGGAAGGTAATATTAAATATCAATTTCCTCTCAAGAAAGGTATGGAACACTTCCCTAGAAAGAGAATGAAGTTGCCTTTTGATTCTATTATTAGAACAAGCTATGATGTTGATGCTTCTTCTCTTGATGTTACTTGATTTGCACTTTCGCGCCTAGCTGAAAGGCGTTAAAGAAAAGCATTTCTTGGGAGATAACCCAAGTTTCATTTTATTTACTGTATTGTTGAGTCTTGGAAGTTGTTTACTACTGTAGCAACCTCTCCTTATCATGTTTTTGTGCCAAGTAAAGTCTCTATGTTTAAGTTGATGCTAGATTTGGATTGCTGCATAGAAACAGCATTGCTGTCTGTCATGAATTCGCTTAGAACTCTCTGTAGAAGAGTCAAAAAAATATGAAAATTTACGTGCGTGATCCTCAGATATGTACGCAACTTTCATTAGTTTTGAGTTTTTGCGTTTGAGCAAGTTAAGTTCCCCTGCAAAATTCGTCTTTACGGACTGTTCTGTTTTTGACAGATTCTGCCTTTTATTTCGCATTGCCGCTTTTGCTACGTTGAATGAGTTTCTTTGTTCCATTAACTTTCAGAAGCTTTATGCAATGTCCAGAAGTGTTAAGAATGATTGTGTCACCTCTGAATGTGTGAATTTTTGATTATGCACTAACCCTCTAATGAGTTTGCTTGAAGTTTGGTGTGGAGGAAGTTTTCAAGGGTCAAGAGAAGAGGATGATATACTATGATAAAGAAGAGTGAAAGGTCTAAGCTTGGTGATGCCCCGGTGGTTCATCCCTGCATATTTTAAGAAGACTCAAGCATCTAAGCTTGGGGATGCCCAAGGCATCCCCTTCTTCATTGACAACTTATCACGTCACTTCTAGTGAAACTATATTTTTATTCCGTCACATCTTATGTTCTTTACTTGGAGCGTCTGTTTGCTTTTATTTTCGTTTTGGTTTGAATAAAGTTGGATCCCATCATCCTTATATTGGAGATATTACGCTCCGCTTTTTCATATGGAACACTTGTGTTCTTAATTGTGCTTTAATGTTCATGGCGAAGGCTGAAATTGCTTCGTTAAATTGCTATTTGGTTGGAATCAGAAAATGCTGCATATGGTTTGGAAATTTGGCAATTGTTTGAGCTCTCATAGATCATGTTTAAGCTCTTGCATCATGTAGTTTAATTTATTAATGGAGAACTACCGTAGAGCTTGTTTAATTTGGTTTGCATGATTGGTCTCTCTAAGTCTAGATATTTTCGGGTAAAGTGTTTGAACAACAAGGAAGACAACGTAGAGTCTTATAATGCTTGCAATATGTTCTTGTGTAAGTTTTGCTGTACCTGTTCATACTTGTGTTTGCTTCAAATAACCTTGCTAGCCCAAACCTTGTACTGAGAGGAAATGCTTCTCGTGCATCCAAACACCTTGAGCCAAAACCCATGCCATTTGTGTCCACCATATCTACCTACTATGTGGTATTTTTTCTGCCATTCCAAAGTAAATTACTTGAGTGCTACCTTTAAAATTTCATTCCTTTATCTTTGCAATATATAGCTCATGGGACAAATAGCTTAAAAACTATTGTGGTGATGAATATGTAGTTATGTGTCTTAGTTCTTATAAGTTGCTTGTTGAGCGGTAACCATGTTTCTCGGGACGCCATCAACTTTTTACCTTTGTTGGATATCATGTGAGATGCTATGCATGTTCGTCTTGTCTGAAGTAAGTGCGATTTCATGATCAAATGGTTTGAGTATGCATATGTTAGAGAAGAACATTGGGCCGCTAACTAAAGCCATGTATCATGGTGGAAGTTTCAGTTTGGACATACAACCTCAATCTCTTATGAGAATATTATTTGTTGTTGAATGCTTAAGCATTAAAAGAGGAGTCCATTATCTGTTGTCTATGTTGTCCCGGTATGGATGTCTAAGTTGAGAATAATCAAAAGCGAGAAATCCAATGCGTGCTTTCTCCTTAGACCTTTGTACAGGCGGCATAGAGGTACCCCTTTGTGACACTTGGTTGAAACATATGTCATGCAATGATAATCCGTGTTAATCCAAGCAAATTATGATAAGGTGCGAGCACTATTAGTACTCTATGCATGAGGCTTGCAACTTGTAGGAAGTATTATGCATAGCACATATGAATTATTACTACCGTTGACAAAATTGTTTCTATGTTTTCAAAATAAAAGCTCTAGCACAAAAATAGTAATCCATGCTTCCTTCTGCGAAGGGCCATTCTTTTACTTTATGTTGAGTCAGTTTACCTACTTCTTTCTATCTTAGAAGCAAACACTTGTGTTAACTGTGTGCATTGATTCTTACATGTTTACTTATTACACTTGTTATACTACTCTATGTTGACAAATATCCATGAGATATACATGTTACAAGTTGAAAGCAATTGCTGAAACTTAATCATCCTTTGTGTTGCTTCAATGCATTCTACTTTGAATTTATTTCTTATGAGTTAGCTCTTATGCAATTCTTGTTGATACTTGTCTTGAAAGTACTATTCATGAAAAGTTTTGCTACATGATTCATTTGTTTAGTCATTATCTTTGTTAGCAATCTTTTGCTTCAGATCACTCCATTCATCTCATATCCTTTACAATAATGTTGATCAAAATTATGTTGGTAGCATGTCACTTCAGAAATTATTTGTGTTATCGTTTACCTACTCGAGGGCGAGTAGGAACTAAGCTTAGGGATGCTGATACGTCTCAAACGTATCTATAATTTCTTATGTTCCATGCTACTTTTATGACAATACTTGAATGTTTTATACATACTTTACAACATTTTTATACATTTTCCGGCACTAACCTATTAACAAGATGCCAAAGCACCAGTTGCTATTTTCTGCTGTTTTTGGTTTCACAAATCCTAGTAAGGAAATATTCTCGGAATTGGACGAAATCAACGCCCAGGGTCCTATTTTTCCACGAAGCTTCCGGAAGACCGAAGGGATAACGAAGTGGGGCGACGAGGCGCCGCCACCATAGGGCCGCGCGACCAGAGGGGGGCCCGCGCCGCCCTATGGTGTGGGCCCCTCGTGGCGCCCCCTGACCTGCCCTTCCGCCTACTTAAAGCCTTCGTCACGAATACCCCTGTACCGAGAGCCACGATACGGAAAACCTTCCAGAGACGCCGCCGCCGCCAATCCCATCTCGGGGGATTCAGGAGATCGCCTCCGGCACCCTCGCCGGAGAGGGGAATCATCACCGGAGGGGCTCTACATCATCATGCCCGCCTCCGGATTGATGCGTGAGTAGTTCATCCTTGGACTATGGGTCCATAGCAGTAGCTAGATGGTTGTCTTCTCCGCTTGTGCTATCATTGTTTAGATCTTGTGAGCTGCCTAACATGATCAAGATCATCTATTTGTAATGCTACATGTTGTGTTTGGTGGGATCCGATGAATCTAGAATATTATGTTAAGTTGATTATCAATCTATCATATATGTGTTGTTTATGTTCTTGCATGCTCTCCGTTGCTAGTAGAGGCTCGGCCAAGTTGATACTTGTAACTCCAAGAGGGAGTATTTATGCTCGATAGTGGGTTCATGCCTCCATTGAATCCGGGACAAGTGACGTAAAGTTCTAAGGTTGTGGATGTGCTGTTGCTACCAGGGATAAAACATCGATGCTTTGTCTAAGGATATTTGTGTTGATTACATTACGCACCATACTTAATGCAATTATCTCGTTGTTTACAACTTAATACCGGAGGGGTGCGGATGCTAACCCGAAGGTGGATTATTTAGGCATAGATGCATGCTCGGATAGCGGTCTATGTACTTTGTCGTAATGCCCTGATTAAATCACATAGTAATCATCATTGATATGTATTGAATCTTGATTTGTCAATTGCCCACCTGTAATTTGTTCACCCAGCATGCTAGTTATCTTATTGGAGAGACACCACTAGTGAACTGTGGACCCCGGTCCATTATTTTACATCTGAATACATTCTACTGCAATCATTGTTCTTATTGTTCTTTGCAAACAAACACCATCTTCCATTCGATACGCTTAATCCTTTGTTTTCAGCAAGCCGGTGAGATTGACAACCTCACTGTTACGTTGGGGCAAAGTATCTTGATTGTGTTGTGCAGGTGCCACGTTGGCGCCGGTTTCACTGGTGTTGCGCCGCACTACACTCCTCCACCAACAACCTTCACGTGCTTCTTGGCTCCTACTGGTTCGATAAACCTTGGTTTCATACTGAGGGAAACTTGCTTCTATACGCATCATACCTTCCACTTGGGGTTCCCAACGGACGTGTGCTTCACGCGTATCAGAGGGCAAAACTGAGTACTATCAAGAAACCAAGGGCACCTGAGTAGTAAACAGACTAAGGGATTCAAATTTGAGATTTAAAAAATGGAAAATGCGTGTTTTGTACAATGAAACCCATCTTGGCCTACCTCAAACTATTTGCAATACCAATATACATCAGTGTGAGAATTGTGGCCTCATTTAGAAAAAGTATGTTTTGGGGAAGCTGTTTTGGGAAGAGCTTATTGTGGAAAAACCATGCACCTTCATAGCTACTAGGTGATTTGAGAAGTGACAATTTGTGGTAAAACTTGATTTATCTATGATTTATCTATGATTTGAGAAGTGGCAATTTGTGGTAAAGACTCCATGAGTAAGTGCCACTCTTTTTCGGATTTTTTTGCACATTAAATGACTCATTTAACTAGTTAATCCCATTTGTTGACTCTGTTGACCAGCCACTTGAGGGTAAAACTGAGTATATTGCACTAGCCAGTATTAGCACTCAAGGGGAAAATTGAGCACACAAAAAATGCTAGTGTAAGACTCGAGGGTATACCTGAGTATATCTAAATTTTCAGGGTTAGACTTGAGGACACGTGCAATTGTTGACGCGTAGACGCGGGTCGCGGTGGAGAAGTCGAGACGTGCAATCGTGGACGTGTGTCGTGTTGCAGAAGTCCAAGACGTGCAGACGTGCAACCGTGGACGCGTAGGACGCGGGTCGCATTAACCACGCCTCTCCTTTATAGATGCCTCCTCGCACTATCTCTGTCACTCTCACTCGCTCACGCATCGCCAACTCTCTCACGTCCCATCATCTTCTCCAAAGCAAAAAACCCTCTCCCTCTCCCTCTTCCTCTTCCGGCGAGATGGACAAGGAGAATGCCAATCCCATCGTCGACGTAGGCTCGAAGCGCGACACCTCCATCTTCGGCGACGTCCCACCGCCGCCGCCGCCGCCGGTGCATCGGAGGCAGCTGCCGCCGGTGGCGGTCAGATCTCGGCAGGATGTGACCCCTATGAGCCGGTGTCGTACGTCCCGCCCCCGAACCCCTACGACACCTCCCTGGAGGACTCATGGAACGAGGTAACTACGGTTTGCTTCCTTTTTTGTTCCCATTCCTTTTTTGTAGATGGATCTGTAGATGGATGAGTATTGGGCTAATATTTGCGCCGATTTTATTCTATTTTTTTTGATCACTTCTTGATTTTGTTTAAGATTTGGGGTTCGGCCGTTCGGTTAATTTATGCAAGTAATAATTGGATCTCAATCAGTTAATTTATGCAAGTAATCATGAGATCTCAATCAGTTATTTTTTGCACTAATCAAAAGATATCAACCGTTTAATTTTGCAAATAATCTGGAATGTGTTCAGGTTCAGATCTGGAATGTGTTCAAGTTTAGATCTTTGCCTATGATGAATCGTTGGGCACAAATTTTTACAGGGAGGATTCAGCGAACCATTGCTGTGTACAAATCTGTTGTGCATGAGCTTTGGTTCACTAACACCTTTTCTGTAGATATATAATCATGCCCACTCTAACTGAGGCTGACTCTGTTTTTTCTAACTTTGTTATCATGCACGTTAGTCATCGTTGCAACTCATTCACTCATAGTTTATGTTTGATATGGATCATCTGTCTGGCAGCGACGTCGGCAGCGGCGAAGAGGAGGAGGACGTCAAGACTCGCCAGGTGCTGCGGAGGCTGCAGGTCGGCCAGTACATCTCCTACTTCGCCAAGGATGTCTACAGGTGCCCCTTCTGCACTAGGAGATTCGGCGGCACGGACTTCAACTGCATCGTCACCCATGCCGACAACATCGCCAACACCTTCCCCAAGGTCGGCACGACGGTGAACGTCCACTCCTTCCACGCCAAGCACAGGGCGCTCGGCATGCACCTCCGCAGCTTGCAGCGGGTGGAGATCTCCGCCGGGCGCATGCCTCCGCTCAAGCCCAAGGCTCCAAAGGGGAGCAGGAGCAACAAGTGGAGGCAGAGCCAGATGGGGTAGGCGGAGTCATGTACGTGTGCTGCTGCTGCCTCCTATTTTGTTGTTAGCTAGGGATCCCTTGTTGTTATGTTAGTATGATGGTGCTGTGAAGAACCAGTTACTATGTTGGCTGCGGTGTATGCAGCTTATTATCTATCCATATTATCTATCCCTATTGTACTATATCTTGTTGGTCGTACTTAGTTTTCTTGATTTTTTATGACTGTGAATTTATCGTACATTACCCTGGAGATTTGCTTCTAGATTTAACTACATACATATGGACCAGAGGGAGTACTAGATTTGCTGCCATATTGGGCAAACAACGAGGGCCAAAAGGCACAAATAATTGAAGAAAGACAGAAATGCAAGCTTCTCTAGATTTGATACTAATTTGGTTAAAAGGACAGAGAGAAAGAGGGGAAAAAGGTGCTCTTAATAATGTCAATTTGGGGCCGAGAGAGACAGAACCCAGCTCCTGCTCACGTGCAACCAAACGCTTCTCGTCCTGTCCCACGCGGTCCCTTTCTACCAGGCCCACATGACGCGGCCCCACACGTGACAGAACGGTCAACTAAACGAGAATCCTGCCGTCTGAGCTGCTTCTGCGGGTTTCAAACAAGGGCTTGGGGAAAACTGAGCAAAAACTAAGGAGCTGGGGAAAACTGAGTACAACTAAGGACCTGAGGGCACGAAAATAGAAATCTCTATATTATATGTAATTAGTATCATTAGATTCATATTGAAAAATGCTTTTTGATGATACTAATTTCATACAAAAAAATCTTTATCGATTTGAAATAATTTTCGGTCAAACAAAAAGCACGTAAAACGAGGACGCCTTATTCCTTGAAACGGAGGTAGTAACTCTTAAGTGAACCTGTTCATCAAACTCAATGCTACAAATATGGATAGATCTTAACTTGTCGCACAGCATGTTTAGATCTCATCCAAAATACGCTTGCAGTAAAGTTTATCACATCTCCAGGATTATATCTATATGTTCTGGTCCGCGCGAATAAAAGGACACACAAATCTCAACCCAACGGCTCGTTGTAGACGAACCAACGCGTCTGCAGCTATCTATTAGAAGCTTAAATTTATGTTGCACACGAACAACATCGCGGACCACCCAAGAATCCTCCCGATTCCACCCCGGGCTTGGTGGTCATCGACTCCACCAAACAAAATTAGGAGTTCCTTCAAATTTTTGCTAAAATGGCTCATCTTTAGAGAGAGGTTTAACCTTAACAAAACTACGGCGGCCATATTTACTCGTCGTGACGCGCCCTGCCATAGCTTGGGCTATTCGCAGTTGCATGGCCTACTGGCCGTTAGAGTGGCTGGAGCACGAAGGGGCCGACACCGTCGGATGCCCAATGCAGGCTCCAAACCTGGCACTCCTGCTGCACGTGGTGGTGGTGGTACCTCTCGTCATTGGAGATGAACATGATCTCCTCATGTTGGTCATCCTGCGCGCCTCACATTCCGCTGTGATGACGTCCTAGAGGGTTCTCTCCGTCGAAAGTGTCGCCTCCATGCCGGCGTCAAAGCGAGCATGGTCCCTTGCCACCGCCTCCGCCACCTCCACAATCATAGCAGCGGTCTGCTCCATCTTCTTGTTCTGCTGATCCACCCGTGGCTCACCGCTTTGCCTCGCCTCCACCACCACCTAGCGCATCGTTCGGTGGGATGCCGCCAGGGATACATAGGGAGCATTGCGTCTAGCCACCCTCATGTCATAGCTGCGAGTGGCATCGTCGAGATGGGTGGTGAGGAATGACTCAAGGGGAGCCACATCAGCTGATAGATCGTCTTTCTTGTGCTCTGTAGTTATCTTTTTGTGGGGTTGTGATCTGTAGTTCTCCCGTTGACTTCGGTAAATAAAACAAGTGGACGGGTTATGGCGCTCGGACCAAATCCCGGCCGTCCGATAACGGTGGAGATTCGCGCTCGGCCATTTTGCAAAACGAACCCTGCACTTTTCTCTAAGAACGATGTGATCGGACTAGATCTATGTATAAAATCCCCTAGTCCCTGTTGAAACCCTAACCTAACTCGATCCAGATCGAGCCACCGGCCGCCAGCCGCCAGCCGCCTCCCCCTCCTTCCTCCAACGATGTAGCCGCCGCCTCGTGCGGGATCTCCGGCGTGGGAATCGCCGCCTCTTTGTCGTCCCTCGCGCGGGAGACGCTTCCTCCTCGCCGTCGTGGCCGCCTGCCCTGGAGCCACGGCTTCGTCGCCATACTCCGACGCGGGGGGGGCGCTCAGCGTGTAGCTCCCCTGATCTGCCAAAATTTCTTCTTCTTTTTGTCTTTTTGTCTTTGTGTTTTTTTGGTCTTTTTTGATCTATGTATGAAGTGGATCTCTGCACATGAATCTAAGGTTACATATGAAGATTTGTGAAGAATTTTTTATGGATCTCTCCACTTGGATTTTTCTTGGATATTTACACGAAAATGACTACTGTGAATGGATCCCTTTTCATTGTTGCATGAATCCTTCACGAATTTTCTTGGATATTTACCAGGAAACGTGAAGAACTTTCCTGACGATTAGATACTCATCTTCAAATTCTAAAGAAGTTCAAAATGACAACAATGGATCCATATAAAAATTTGCGAAGAACTTTATAAAAATAGCAGCAAATCTGGAGAACTTTTTATTGTCACTATTAGATACTCATCTTAAAATTACTAAGAACTTTTTTGTCACAACATTGGATCCACACGTCAGTTGGTGAGAATATTTTCTAAAGAACTTCCTAAAATAGGCCAGCACTTCATATTTCGCCCGGTAGAACCACAAAGCAATTTTGGGTACTTTATAAATAGAAAGGACTCTCTACTGGGAATTGAACAGTGCCTAAGGGCGTTTTCGCAAAAACGAGTCACCAACCTTGATGCACTGTAACGAAATTGACTGTGCGGGATAAAGACCGGGCGCCAAAAGTCCTGGCAAAATCTGCGTCCCATTGACTTCACTACAGCGCCATACTACGTATGCGGCAATGCTATGGTAAGGTACACATTGATTGTATTCTCGTAGTATAAACGGCTGTTCTCCAAGTACTCCATGTCAAATAGAGACGATCACATTACTACGTTCTTAACCACGTCTTCATTGCAATGTGCAGAGTGCAGAGAGAATGTGAAAAGTCGCCGTACATGTCCCCTTATCGGAGGGTAAGATTCAGTAGCAGTGTAGCACGGCCTGCATTCTGTACAAAGCGGGTGTACTCGCGTACAGTAGTACGTCGAACGTAGCTGTACGCAGGTACAGCTGTGCGTACTTTCGTGATCTGATCTGATCCAATTCCGATTCCGATTCCGATCCCGATCCAACTCCGGCGTACGTGATGTGCCATCTATGATGCTCGGTGTCACACAATGGCCGGTGGCAACGGAACGGGTCGAGAAAAGAAGACGGTGCTCCATGGCTCGCTGTGCGGACCAAATTTCGTTTGTGTGGTTATATGACATCTGTGTCCATTTGGCTCCTCCATTAGGAATTGGACGGAGATACGTATTTGCGAGGACCAATGGTTGGGAACAACCACTCTCCACGAATAGTATCGTCTTGTACATATTGTTCGTTATAAAGGAGACACCTTGCAGAAGGTGATGGAATCTTCTCTACCATCGGTAACGTTTAGACGTGATCTTATTGGTCCTCGTCTTAACTCTTGGAACGAACTGCTTCTAGATTCAATACAATTATCTACGGGGTTTGATGAATTTCGTTGGAGTCTTACCAAGAGCGGTGTTTTCTCGGTTGCCTCAATGTATAAAACAATTTGCATTCCTGCCCAACCGATTTTAAATAATAAGCCCATCTGAAAGATAAAGATATCATTAAAAACGAAGGTCTTCGCATGATATCTTCGTCGAGGTGTGATTCTTACTAAAGATAACCTTGTAAAACGTAACTGGCAGGGTAGCAAGAAATGTGTGTTCTGTCACGAAGATGAGATAATAAAACACCTTTTGTTTAACTGTCGGGTTACTAGATAGGTTGCTAGATCTATATGGTCAATCATTCAGATAGATTATACCCTGTATTCACCCCGTAGTATAACCAATATATTTGGTAATTGGTTAAATGGGGTGGATTTAAGGTATAAAACGATTATCCGAATGAAAACGATTGCAGTTATATGGTCGCTTTGGCTGTATAGAAGCGACAAGGTTTTTAATGATAGAAATTCCTCTATCATGCAGGTTATCTACAGATGTACAACTATGCTCCGTTCATGGTGACCACTTCAACGCTCCATGGACCGAGATCTATTTATGGAGGTGTCTACATGTTTGGAGAATACGCTCAATGACTTTATTACCCAATATGGGTGGCAGCATAGCCGTAGGATAGAAGCCAATGAAGATGTTGACTAGTTGGTTTTTTCCTTTATCTTTTATGTACTTGTTTCTTTTGGATACTGGATTCATAAACGGCTGTGCGCATCTTAGTTATGCAAAGGCTGGATATAATGTTTGATACTTCGAGTAATAAAGCGTCATTTATCAAAAAAGAATATGACATCCGTGTGTCTTGCGAATTGCGATCGGTGTACTGGCAAGTGATAACAGTAAAATAGGACAACTTCGTTTTGGTGGTGTTCTTCGATCACTGGGTCTCGGTTTTTTTTTTTTTGAACAAAGGAGCACCCTAGAAGGGCCTCGAACTTTTCATTAAAACAACAGAGGAGGTACAAATATATTACAAAGGACCCCATAGAATGAGCAAAATACACATAGGTCCCTAGCTTTTGTAGGAATGGCCTTGCTAAAAGATTGGAAATTACAATCTAGTCCCTCCTCTTCTCCCCTGCGGAGCAGCAAACGCAACTCGCTGCAGCCATGGACGACGGCGGGGACAGGACCACTTGTCTTCGGCCTGGCAAAGCACCCAGCGACTGCGTCGATGAAGGGCCTCCAAAGGGAGGTTGAATACTTGCCGGAGCACACCGGCGTTGAAGAGACCATCTTGGTCAACGAATTCAGCGCCCAGATCATGAACGTTTCAGATAAGCTCCATGAAGAAAAAGATCTTGAACCCCATCGTTGCTTCAGAAAACCACCCGAATCACGGCACCACGACAGCAGGAATACCAGCCAACCATCAGACCCAAGATTACTGCCACGAATCTGGGGATGTAGGCAGAGATGAGGTCGATGGCGACAGATTTGAGCAATTGCTGGAGCAGCTTCAAGAGCCTCCACTTTATTGCAGCAAGAAAAGGTGGGGATGGAAAGGGCAAGATCCGCCGAGGCAAAATCCCGCCATGGACGCGGCATCAAGGTAGTAGCATGAGATCCACCGATGCTCTTCTCCGTTCCAAGATCAAATCGAAGAACGGGAGGAGAGGCATCACCAGATCCGAATCTAGACACTTCTTTATTCGCCAGGGAGAAACTAAACACTACAGAGGCTAAAACTAGAAGAAGCCAGACCTCTCTCCCACCCACCGTCGGCCACCGTGGCCGCCGGCGGCGAGGGGGAGAGAGGCCGGCAGAGGGAGAAGGGAAAGGAAGGCTCAAGAAGAGCAAAACTCCACACGGGTACTGTAGTTCAACGAGAGCTAGGAGGGGGAAAGTCCCACTGGGTCTCGGTCAAGTTGGTGAAATCCAGGTATGGTCTATATATGTGGGTTGTACGTACGTGTCAATGTCGGACTACTAGCTGGGCTCCTAGTCAAAGGGATTGTATGGAGCATGCTCGGACTTACCTTGACCTTTCTCCAGGCTGTAAACTCAGGCTAAATATAATTGATACCTTTTTGATAATATAATATACTATTCATCAATATATCATAAACTTGGAGCATTTTGAACCGAATAGGGTTTCAAGTTCAATCAACACATTACAAATCGGTTGAGGCACACATCTATAATTTTATTGAAAGCATGACAATCATCCATATCAAATAAATTGACGTACTGAAAATCCTAGGTCATATATGACCCTGCGAAAATATTCCCTTTATCCTACCAGACCATAAGGGCATGTACAATGGAATGACGTCAGCCTTCCCTTAGAGCTGCCACGTAGGATATTTGCTGAGTTGGAGGAGAGAGAATAGAGAAAGAGAAGGTTGTCTTCCCTTAGCTAAGGGCCTCAGCTAAGGGATGATCCCTTAGAAAATAGGAGAAGACAATTTGCTCCATTGTACCACATGTCTTCCCTTAGCAGCCTATTTTCCTACCAAAATTATTTAATTCTCATTAATTGCAAGAGACAACATAAAGAGACGATGCATTGTACACGTTATCGTTAGTGTCCTCTCTAGATGATGTGGATAGCTAAGAGAAGGCGTGCCTTCTCTACCATTATACATGCCCTAATGCACGGTCAACGACATGAGATCTAACAAAAAGTGCAACATTCCAAGTCACGTCTTTAGTCCGTAAAAAAAGTAACGTCTTTAAGAAGGCTGATCTAATTTCACTGCCACTAGGTTTAGTCAAAAGGGTTTTTTATGCGAAAGGTTCAACCAAAAGGTCAAACACAATGCTATCACGCCCAGAGCAAATCTTCAAGTCAACACCATCATCAAAGAAAAACAACGCTCGAACATCTAGGATGCATGATGTGGCAAAAATGTTTGGTCTTTGGTTTCCCTTCAATGCCGCTATCCAAAGCCCTAGCACTACTTGCGCCGAAGTAGAATCACCTGACAAACATTCAAAAAATAAGCACATAGCTAGTGCTAATGAAATGCTAATATATGGTTATTCGCAAAAAGAAATGCTAATATATGGTTAATTCCAAAGACCAGCGTTGCAATGTACATATTTCAAAAGTTAAATCCATCGGTGTAGGGCCATCACAGGAGTTAGTTTAAATATGAACAGATTGGACTAGATGCCACGTCATCCAGAAAACAGAGTTGGATTTGGGATCTCGAATACTTGTTTTTCACCAGAAAAAAAGCAATGTTAATTCGAAATATTAAAACATCTCAAGAAATTATATGTACCAAATAAATTTACATAAACACACCATTTTAATGCTGGGCTACAAACGGTTTGTATTTCCTCCCCTATAGCTATGCCACGTTGTGAGTCCGTATAAGGTTTCTGTTAAATCTGTCCGTACGTGTAGCATTAACTACTCTATTTGGATTAAAAACTCATTTCTTATTTGTTACTTTTGTGCGTCCACAACTTTTATGTGGCTTACAACTAATGAATTTCTAGCAAAATTTGACACTAACACAGGTGTATATATTCAAAACCATTGTTTTAAAACATTTGAATATGTGTTTTGCATTTTTAAACCTACCGAGGTCCATATGGAGCCAAATTGCTGCTCTCGCCATGTTGCCCCCTACTTTTTCAGAGAGAACAGTTGTGTACGTTAGAGCATCTCCAACAGACGCATCAAATTTAGACGCTGTAAAACTACTTTACAGCGCGCTCCATCCGTGTTTTGCGCGTGAGAGCATTTTGACCTCCAGCAGAAGCTCTAAACCTTAGAACTGTAAAATCCGTAGTTGTTTCTGTGCGCGACTTTATACAGCGCGCTCTTTCCGGCGCACTAGATATAGTGCACGACATAGCGCTTTTGCTCCAAGCTCTATTTTACAGCGACGGTTGCAACACCTGTTGGAGTATCATTTTGCGCCCACGCGCTAAACCAGACACTTTTTTAGATACAGCGCGGGATAGAGCGTCTGTTGGAGATGCTCTTAGCCCTCCAAATTCCAAATATACGATGCTTCGTCTGGGCCGGAAGGCTCGGAAGCAAGATCTAGACATGCACTAGCTACACCTACACTGTGTACATACTGCTACGAGTAATGAATTTTTTGAAATCAGTGATAGTAAGTAGTCGTCCCTTACCCAAGGGAAGATAACAATGAAGCGAATTTTTGGCTCCTGGGGTGCGTCAGTACCCGATTTAAACAATAAAATCGAAATAATATATAAAAGTGATTACAAAAATACGGCATAATCATACGTGTGAAGTACGTAGTAGGTATAAAATGGAGATTAGGTGCACATTGGCACCAGTATTCTCGTTTAAAAAAAATACATAAATCCTATTTTCAAGTTAATATTCTGAAAATAAATCTGTATATAGGCAATGATGCATCCCACAAACGTTCAAAATATGAATTTCAAGTACTTTATATTCTGGGCTACACAAAAATAATAATAGTGTAGATCTGAGTAGTACATTTTCAAATCTCCAAAATATATCAGATTTTTAAATTTTCTTAAATGGCGAGAGCACTAGAGCTCGCGATTCAAAAGCACATTCCCGTATAAGCATGTCAAGTTTCAATCTAAAATATGAAAGCATGTAATCTGCATAAAAATGAGAAACTGTACTATTTATACAATAATGTTTAGGGCCAGAGATTTGGAGCACATTTGCACGAGTGATCTCGTTTTTTAAATAAATTAAAAATCATATTTTTGAGTTTCAAAAAATTCTGTAACAAAATCTGCATATACCCAAATAATGTATCCCACAAAAGTGCAAAATATCAATTTCAAAAACTTTATATTTTAAGCTACACAAAAAACCAAAAAGTGTAGATCTGAGTAGTCATTTTCAAATCTCCAAAAACATGTCAGATTTTGTTATTTTTGTCTGGCAAGGAAATAAAAACGCCATCCGTTGTACATGCATTAATGGGCTTGGTTTTGCGCAGATCAGATTTCTGTCACTAGATTGTCAACAGTAGTATCTTTGACCACTCAGATGCAACTCAAGACCGTCCCCAAGGTCATTTATATTTCACAACGTATCATCAACTTGTAGATCGCTCGAAAGGCTAACGGTCCTGTTCGATCTTAAGTGAACCTACTGATCAAACTCAACGCTATAAGTATAGAGCTTAACTTGTTGCAGGGCACATTTAGATCTCATCCAAAATACACGTCAAGTCGTGGTAAAGTTTCTTAGGCTGGTGCCAATGTCTCACCTCACTCTCACCCGCCACGTCCGTTTTTTCTCTCACTCTCACCCCACTCTCACCCCACCTTGCCAATGCACGGGCTATAGTGCCATCTCTCACTTCTCTCTCCTCCACATCACCATTTCCTTTTCACATTAAGTTATTTCACTCGATTTATTTTAGACATTCAAAATAATGCAAGAAAATTATTTTATTCAACTTAAAATGTTACCGATTACATAATAATTAATAAAATTGCATAATAAATATTAAAAATTACATAAAAAATAAAAATTCTACTCCTCTTACTCTTCTTCCCTTCTCCTCCTCCTCGTCGTCATCTTCTTCCAGACCAAGCTCTTTTTCCACCATCTTGATGGCCTTCGCATGTTTGCGTTTTTCTGCTTCGTCCATGTCGGCGGTTGATCGGTCTTTCATTTTGTTCCATTGCTTGAATAGCTTGGCCTTCACTAAACCCTTCATCATGTTCCTCATCGCGAAGGATTTACTTCCTACCTCACTGCTTGATGAGGTTTCCTTCCCCTTCCTCCTACCCTTACGTGCCGCGGCCTTGGCCCTATCGCGGCCCGTTGGACGCTCTTCCTCCGTGTCGCCTGTCGCCTCGCTAGAGTTGTACTCACCAGAAGTTCCTAGACGGCTTCTCTTGGAAGTGGAGTCGGTTCCACTACCAGGACCATGTTGTCCTTTCCACTTCGCTTCATTTTTTACAGCATCCCACCAGTGGTGCCGTCTGAACGGATGAGTCACTCTTTTGTCATTAGCGTACCTCTCCATTGCCGCCTTCATGACCATCTCATCGTCTGCTCCACTCTGACGTAACGCTGATTCTTGGATGTGAAATGCATTGAACAGGGACACCTCCTTGTTGTAGGCGTTCCAATGATCCTTCAGCTGCTTCGAGGTCCGATGACGGGGAGGATCCGCGGTAGAGTTGAAGGTCGCAGCTATAGAACCCAAAAAACTAGTGCCGGACTTGCAATTACCGGCAACAGAGTCTTTGGAGTTAAAAAGCCAAGCATTAACCTACCCCGAAATAGATATTGTTAGTGAAAAATCCAAGCAAGAACCAACCCCGAAATAAATATGTGATGGGAAGGTAAAGTACCAGTTTTTCCTCTTCCTCTTTTGTCCAGTCAAGCCTCTTTGGACGCGGTTGACGCGGTGGTACGAATGTTTCCGCGGCATCGGACTCCAAGCTTGGAGCACTAGCTTCAGGAGGTGGGGGGGTACGGACCATATGGCACGTATGGATACGGATGAGGAGGGTATGAACCATATGACGGGTAAGGAGGTACAGTGCCACTCCCGCTACCTGTAGGTGGAGCATGTGGAGGTGGTTGGGGGTATGGATATGGAGGCGGAGGGTATGAACCATATGGCGCCGGAGGTGGAGCGTATGGCCCATATGGCCCCGGAGGTGGTGTGCCGGAGGGGTATAAAACTCGGGGATGCGGCGAAGAACCGACATTCGTGCGACGATGTGTCGGAGAGAGATCATCTAGGCCTATTGGTGACCCGTCGGGCCCTAACAGATCCGTGAACGTGGTCATATCTGGTGGAGTCTGATGCGTGTAGTTGACACGTCCGTTGGGAACCCCAAGAGGAAGGTGTGATGCGCACAGTAGCAAGTTTCCCTCAGTAAGAAACCAAGGTTTAATCGGACCAGTAGGAGTCAAGAAGCACGTTGAAGGTTGATGGCGGCGAAATGAAATGCGGCGCAACACCAGGGATTCCGGCGCCAACGTGGAACCTGCACAACACAACCAAAGTACTTTGCCCCAACGAAACAGTGAGGTTGTCAATCTCATCGGCTTGCTGTAACAAAGGATTAACCGTATTGTGTGGAAGATGATTGTTTGCAAAGAAAACGAGTAAAGAACAATTGCGTAGATTGTATGCGATGTAAAGAATAGGACCGGGGTCCACAGTTCACTAGAGGTGTCTCTCCCATAAGATTAAAGCATGTTGGGTGAACAAATTACAGTCGGGCAATTGACAAATAGAAAAGGGCATAACAATGCATATACATGATATCACTACAAGAAAAGTTGCCATGGCCGACGAATTTGAAGTCGCGCCGTGGTTGCTGGTGTACCATGGCCGACGATTTTGGTCCCTCCGTGGTGCATGTCAAAACTTTTTTTTTCCTCGTTTTTGAGGCCACCTAGCCCGACGAAAGCGGCCAAAACGTGGCGTATGGTGGCCCGGGACGTGGTGCATCTCGAAATCTCGGGTTCGCCGGCCGAGTCAACGCAA
>NC_061510.1:309752248-309816629 GCF_022539505.1 Lolium rigidum | reverse complement strand
AACATGATTGATTTGAGGTTTATTTCTTCTTATGTCATATAAAATTTATTTGGTAGCAAGACTTGATCAACCTTGTTAACAAGTATATTTTAATGCATAAGAGAGCTAAACAACATTTCTTTCTTTCTTTCTCCCTCCACTTATTTTACTTGCTGTAGCACTTTTTGTTTTGCAACATGCTTAAGTCATTTAAGATTTTAGAAATCATTTTCCTGCGCAGTAATCATTAATTTAATACCCAGAAATGTGCATTTTTCGAAGTTCTCTAAAAATTACAAAAATTACACCGTTGGTCCTATTTTTCGACGAGGCACCTGGGAGCACCAGAGGATGACCTGTGGGGCTCCTAATGCTTCATCCTTCCCATGTTATGAGTTTCTGACAAATGCAGGGATATTGGATGATTTCTTCACCCTTGTCAATAGGGCGGGCTTAGCCACCTACGTGGGAGATGAAAGAGGACAATACTACAGGCTCACAAAAGTTTTCGTTGAGAGCTTCAAGTTCCACAACACGGAATATGAGCCGACAGTTGCATTTAAGATCTATGATATTCCTGTTACCATGAAATTGGAAGAATTTTGTCGTGCATTGGGTATTGCTCATGTAGGTACAGCAAGGAGGATTGATGACAACCCCCGGGACTTGTTGGAGCTCTACCGAGGGATCACCGGGGATGATTGCCGCACCATCCAGCGAGGGAAGATAAGAAACATTCAACTCCCCGCTATTAAATATTTTGCATATTACATTGCTACTAGCATTTTGGGTAGAGAAAATACTAGCAACATCTCTAGCTACCATCTTGCTTTCTTGAATGTTGCACTTACTGGAGAGACACCTTATCATCTTGGTTCTCTTATTGCTCGCCGCCTGTCTAGCAGGGGGCCTATTTTTGGAGGAACTGTTGCACTGCGCATTTTAACACATCTAGATATTCCTCTTGATTCTAATGATGTACCATTAACCCCTAGGAAACTAGATATTGCTGCTATGAAGAGCCATCATTTTGTTACTGCTGACTCCACTATAGATAATATGGTTTATAGAATGTTGTTTGCTGATGGGAATGAGAAGGAAATCCCTCTTCCCCAGCCAGGTTTGTTCAATATTGACAGGCAATCATGGTCGCTCACTAAGGAGGCGGTGGAGGAACATATGAAGATATAAGAATTCCACCAGCAACATGACTCCGAGAACGCCGAGCCCTCCTACGACTACACCGTCACGTACCCCGACGTTTCCTCCAGCACATACATGGAACCGGGTCGTTCTTCGTCATACTCCCTCTGTTCCATTCTATAGTGCCTATAGTTTTTCTGCACGGAAATTAGCACACTAGTGTTCTTTACACAAGACCCCCTAGATTAACGATTTGAGATCAGAGTAAAATGAGGGAAATCGGTAACTTCCTAAATTAACATAACAAATTCCACAAATCTCTCTGGTTGACTCTCCATATATGTGCAGCCAGGTTATATTAAGGAAATAAAAACATTGCTTCCTAAATCTAAGGAATCATTAGGGTCATGCATTAGGAATCTCAATTAATTGTTTCCTTTTTGTATGAATTTTGTTGACGCATGTAGAGGGGTAATTAAAAAAAGCTAAGCTACAACCTTATATTCTGAAACAAATGCCAAAAATCTATAGGCATTATAGAAAGGAACGGAGGGAGTATTACGGAGACACCACTTCATGGGGACCATGGGAATGAACTCCACTTAGGCCAAAAGCCTAAGCTTGGGGGGAGGTATACCGGCATCACTCATTCTTTGCATATTATGGTTGCTGGATACTTGTACATACTTGTTTAGTCTCTTAGAGTGGTTTTCTAATGAGAGGGAGATGATATTTGGGGAAGTGCTGTCCAAAAACAGATTCTGGGCTGTTACCAAAAAATTCGTACGCACAGCCGTAACGTTATTTTGAGTTGCCAATTTTTGAGCATGTGCCCCAGGTTATCATCTAACTTTCATTCGTTGAACACTTTTTGAGCTGAGCAATGGAAGATTTTTGTTAATTTCGATTTCTGTACTGCTGTCGGGATTTGGCAGATTTCTGTCATCCTGCTTTTCTGTGTTTCTGTTAGTTTGCATTCTTTTGTTTTCGCTTTGTTTCTTTCCTAAAACACAAAAAGATCAAAAATATTTCTGTTGTTTCTCTTCACCATTTGTTTATTTGGTTTTTTTGCTCTTAGTTTATTTCGTTTGCTATCGTTGGTTTGCTATGAGAAAACCCAAAAAGATTTTGCTTTGTTTGCTTGTTTTCTTTTGTTCTTGTTTCTAATTCGAAAACACCAAAAATATTTGCTGTTCTTCTTTGGTTTGTAAAGTTCATCATGAGTTCAATGGTCTTCGGTGGCTGGAGCGTGGTTTTCATTTCATATTATCCAAGCTACACAAGTGAAAAGGCAATAATGACGATCTACGACAATCTGATTGTGGTGAGAGGCTGGTATGAACTTTATTTGTTTTCATTTTTGTACATATACTCATCCATATGAGCATGCTTAGTTGGTTCATGTGAGGTATATGTTATTTGAGAAAGTCTAGTAGTTCATGATCTCTCATGTTTAGTTCCAATTTATTAATATGAGTAGCATGTCATGGATGTTTGCTTGCATTGTTTTATTCATAACTAAGTATGGCATTGTGGTATCCTCCTCTCGAATAATTCATTTATATCGACTTGGCACATGCTCACGCATGCATATGACTGAACAAAAAGTCAATTAAGCCTCGATGATTTATATTGCTTCGTAGTTCTTGTATCACTTTTATGCCTCCGTTAATTTATTTTGCCGCAAGCATGATTATGACGAGTCATCGCTCTCTTGATTTGTCGCTCCCTAGTCTTTTGCTAGCCTTCACTTGTACTGAGCGGGATCGCCGCTCGTGCTTCCAAACACCTGAAAACCAAGTTGTTCCAAAAGTGTCCACCATAAATACCTATTCATGGCATTTCAAACCATTCCAAGTAAATTCTCATGCGCTACCTTTAAAACTTTCAAAATGCTTCTCAATTTGTGTTAATGTTTCATAGCTCATGAGGAAGTATGTGGTGTTTAGATTTCAACCTTGTCATTTACTTTTGACGAACTCTCATATGGACTAGTGGCACATCCGCTTATCCAATAATTTTGCAAAAAGAGCTGGCAATGGGATTCCCAGTCCCGAATTAATCAACTTAAATAGACACTCCTCCATGGTTTGTGATTGTTGGACGGCACCCGAAGGATTCGGTTAGCCATGGCTTGTGTAAGCAAAGGTTGGGGGAGTGTCATCATCATAATAAAATTTAAATAAAAAGGCACTCCTTCATGGTATGAGATCGTTAGCGTGCACCCGAGGATTCGGTTAGCCATGGTTTGTGAAAGAAAGGTTGGAAGGAGTGCCAATCAAAAATAAATAAAATGGGAGCCGCTCTTGTGAGTCCGGTTGATGAGGTAGTTAGTGTACCCATTACCATTCGTTGACAACAACAAACACCTCTCAAAACAATTTTACTCCTGTTTTACAAATGAAAAGCTCTAGCGCATGTTAATCCCTGCTTCCCTCTGCGAAGGGTCAATCTTTTACTTTTATGTTGTGTCTCCATTCTTTCTTTGAGCACTATCTTGAGAGCACAACTTGTCATTCTTAGTATAATATGCTTGTCTCAAAATATGATTGATTGTGGTATAACTTTGATGCTTTTATCTTTGACAATCACTACTTCTAGTCTTTCTATGAACTCAAGAGGTGCCTCGGCATTTATGTTCTGCCGATCAAATACAGGCTAGCGAGATACCACTTTATCATATTCTCTTATGAACATTGCAATCCTACTTATATACATGATTCATGGTGCTTATTATTAATTGTTGGCACCTCTCCATGATTGACATAGCTGTTGGATGATCTTATTTGCATGTATCTCATTATGAACTGTTTAAGTATTAGCCATAGCATGAGAATATATACATCATATGAGCAAATGTGTTCGTGAAAGTTCTTTTATCGCTCGCTTGTTAACTCGAATTGCTTGAGGACAAGCAATAAGCTAAGCTTGGGGGAGTTGATACGTCCAAAACGTATCTACTTTCCCGAACACTTTTGCTATTGTTTTGCCTCTAATTTGTGTATTTTGGATACAACTAACACGGACTAACGCTGTTTTTAGCGGAACCGCTCCGGTGTCTCGTTTTTGTGCGGAAATCCAACTTTCGGGAAAATCCTCGGAATTTATGCGAAGGCCCTATTTTACCAAAATATTGGCGGAGCCGTAAGGGCGAGAGAGGTGGAGGCCCGAGGGCCCCACACCACATGGCGGCGCGGCCCGGGGGGCCCGCGCGGCCATGTGGTGTGGCCCCTCGGCCGGCCTCCGACGCCCCCTTCGGACTACTTATTGGTTTCGACCTGAAAACGCACGGGGAGAAGTCGAAGTCGCCATAAACCCTCCGGAGAGCCGCCACATCGCGAAACTCCGTCGCGGGAGCCGAAGTCTCCGTTCGGCACTCCGCCGGACGGGGAATTGGAGGAGATCGTCACCGCCATCACCGCCAACGCCTCTCCATCGACCAGCCATGTTTCCCCCATCCATGTGTGAGTAATTCCCCGCTGTAGGCTGAAGGGGATGGTAGGGATTGGATGAGATTGGTCATGTAATAGTCATAAGATTGTTAGGGCATAGTGCCTAGTATCCGTAGATGTCACTTTTATGATATTGTTGCAACTTGTTATGCTTAATGCTTGTCACTAGGGCCCGAGTGCCATGATCTCGGATCTGAACATGTTATTGATTCATGAAGATATTCGTTGTTTATGATCTTACCCGCAAGTTGTATACACATGTCGCTGTCCGGAACCAATGGCCCCGAAGTGACGAAATCGGGACAACCGGAGGGGATGGTAGTGATGTGAGGATCACATGTGTTCACGGAGTGTTAATGCTTTGCTCCGGTACTCTATTAAAAGGAGTACCTTAATATCCAAGTAGTTTCCCTAGAGGCCCGGCCGCCACCGGCTGGTAGGACAGAAGATGTTGTGCAAGTTTCTCATTGCGAGCACGTACGACTAAATATGGAACACATGCCTATTGATTGATTAGTACATGGATACCGTTTTATTATTATCTCGCAAATGCCCTCGCTTTGATTGTTACATGAGTTTCTCTCATCCATGCAACGCCCGTTAAATCCGTCCCCCGTGCCTACGTATTTTAATCCCGCCGTTTACTACAATCACTACTCGCTGTCTTTATCTCACCGCTGTCGTTATTTCACTATTTCCACCGCCATAAAACCGTTACTATCGATAAACTCTTGCGAGCAAGTCCTGTTTCCAGTGCGGCTGAATTGACAACTCCGCTGTTAAGGCTTACAAGTATTCTTTGTCTCCCCTTGTGTCGAATCAATAAATTGGGTAATACTTCCCTCGAAGACCGTTGCGATCCCCTATACTTGTGGGTCATCGTGCCTCTAGGGAAACTACTCGGATATTAAGGTACTCCTTTTAATAGAGTACCGGAGCAAAGCATTAACACTCCGTGAACACATGTGATCCTCACATCACTACCATCCCCTCCGGTTGTCCCGATTTCGTCACTTCGGGGCCATTGGTTCCGGACAGCGACATGTGTATACAACTTGCAGTAAGATCATAAACAACGAATATCTTCATGAATCAATAACATGTTCATATCTCGAGATCATGGCACTCGGCCCTAGTGACAAGCATTAAGCATAACAAGTTGCAACAATATCATAAAAGTGACATCTACGGATACTAGGCACTATGCCCTAACAATCTTATGACTATTACATGACCAATCTCATCCAATCCCTACCATCCCCTTCAGCTTACAGCGGGGGAATTACTCACACATGGATGGGGGAAACATGGCTGGTCGATGGAGAGGCGTTGGCGGTGATGACGGTGAAGATCTCCTCCAATTCCCCGTCCCGGCGGAGTGCCAGAACGGAGACTTCTGGCTCCCGAGGCGGAGTTTCGCGATGTGGCGGCTCTCTGGAGGGTTTCTGGCGACTTCGACTTCTCCCCGTGCGTTTTTTGGTCGAGGCCGATAAGTAGTCCGAAGGAGGGCGTCGGAGGCCGACCGAGGGGGCCACACCATAGGGCCGCGCGGGCCCCCCCTAGGCCGCGCCGCCTTATGGTGTGGGGTCCTCGGGCCTCCACCTTACTTGTCCTTCTGGCTCCGCCAATCTTCTGGGAAAATAGGGCCTTCTGTATAAATTCCGGGTTTTTCCCGAAAGTTGGATTTCCGCACAAAAACGAGACACCGTGAGCAATTCTGCTGAAAACAGCGTTAGTCCGTGTTAGTTGTATCCAAAATACACAAATTAGAGGCAAAACAATAGCAAAAGTGTTCGGGAAAGTAGATACGTTTTGGACGTATTAGGGCCCCACACACCAGGGCCGCGCGGGCCAAGGCCAGGCCGCGCCGCCCTAGTGTGGCGGCGCCTCGTGGCCCCACTTCCTTTCCCCCCGGTCTTCTGGAAGCTTCGTGCAAAAATAGGACCCTGGGCGTTGATTTCGTCCAATTCCGAGAATATTTCCTTACTAGGATTTCTGAAACCAAAAACAGCAGAAAACAAAGAATCGGCTCTTCGGCATCTTGTTAATAGGTTAGTGCCGGAAAATGCGTAAATACGACATATAATGTGTATAAAACATGTAGATATCATCAATAATGTAGCATGGAACATAAGAAATTATCGATACGTCGGAGACATATCAGCATCCCCAAGCTTAGTTCTGCTCGTCCCGAGCAGGTAAACGATAACAAGGATAATTTCTGGAGTGACATGCCATCATAACCTTGATCATACTATTGTAAACATATGTAATGAATGCAGCGATCAAAAAAATGGTAAGGACATGAGTAAACAAATGAATCATAAAGCAAAGACTTTTCATGAATAGTACTTCAAGACAAGCATCAATAAGTCTTGCATAAGAGTTAACTCATAAAGCAATAAATCAAAGTAAAGGTATTGAAGCAACACAAAGGAAGATTAAGTTTCAGCGGTTGCGTTCAACTTATAACATGTATATCTCATGGATAGTGTCAATGTAAAGTAATATAACAAGTGCAATATGCAAGTATGTAGGAATCAATGCACAGTTCACACAAGTGTTTGCTTCTTGAGGTGGAGAGAGATAGGTAAACTGACTCAACAATAAAAGTAAAAGAAAGGTCCTTCAAAGAGGAAAGCATCGATTGCTATATTTGTGCTAGAGCTTTTATTTTGAAAACATGAAACAATTTTGTCAATGGTAGTAATAAAGCATATGAGTTATGTAAATTATATCTTACAAGTTGCAAGCCTCATGCATAGTATACTAATAGTGCCCGCACCTTGTCCTAATCAGCTTGGACTACCGGATCATCGCAATACACATGTTTCAACCAAGTGTCACAAAGGGGTACCTCCATGCCGCCTCGTACAAAGGTCTAAGGAGAAAGCTCGCATTTTGGATTTCTCGCTTTTGATTATTCTCAACTTAGACATCCATACCGAGACAACATGGGCAACAGATAATGGACTCCTCTTTAATGCATAAGCATGTGGCAACAATTAGTGTTCTCATATGAGATTGAGGATATATGTCCAAAACTGAAACTTCCACCATGATTCATGGCTTTAGTTAGCGGCCCAATGTTCTTCTCTAAAAATATGCATGCTCCAACCATTAAGGTGGTAGATCTCTCTTACTTCAGACAAGACGGACATGCATAGCAACTCACATGATATTCAACAAAGAATAGTTGATGGCGTCCCCGTAAGCATGGTTATCGCACAACAAGCAACTTAATAAGAGATAAAGTGCATAAGTACATATTCAATACCACAATAGTTTTTAAGGCTATTTTGTCCCATGAGCTATATATTGCAAAGGCGAATGATGGAATTTTAAAGGTAGCACTCAAGCAATTTACTTTGGAATGGCGGAGAAATACCATGTAGTAGGTAGGTATGGTGGACACTGATGTCTACGGGTGCTTCTATTCTTGTAGACAGTGTTGGGCCTCCAAGAGCAGAGGTTTGTAGAACAGCAGCAAGTTTCCCTTAAGTGGATTACCCAAGGTTTATCGAACTCAGGGAGGAAGAGGTCAAAGATATCCCTCTCATGCAACCCCGCAACCACAAAGCAAGAAGTCTCTTGTGTCCCCAACACACCTAATAGGTGCACTAGTTCGGTGAAGAGATAGTGAAATACAGGTGGTATAAATAAGTATGAGCAGTGAGTACGGCGCCGTAAAATAGCTTATCGGCATGCGATTGATGGTAGTAATATTGCAGGAAGTAAACAAGCGAGTAGTAACTCAGCAGTAGTAACGCAAGAAAACAAGAATAAGCGACGATAGTAGTATTTAGGAACAAGGCCTAGGGATTAGACTTTCACTAGTGGACACTCTCAACATTGATCACATAATAAATAAGTTCTCTTTCCTTTGTGCTACATATACTCTTGTTTGATAATGAACATCACTAATTGTGTAGGATTACACGAACCCTCAATGCCGGAGTTAACAAGCGCCACAACATTCGATATTCATGTTTAAGTAACCTTAGAGTATAATAGATCTTTGCAAAATACACCAAGTACTAACATAGCATGCACACTCGTCACCATCACACTACGAAGGAGGCATAGATCACATCAATACTATCATAATGACAATTAACTCCACAATCTACAAGAGATCATGATCATAATCTATGACAAGAACTACACGATGCACACACTGTCACCATTACACCATGCAGGAGGAACAGACTACTTTAATAACATCACATGAGTAGCACATAGATAAATAGTGATACAAAACACATTGCAATCATAAAGGGATATAAATAAGCACTTCACTACGCCATTCATAACGTTGAATAAGTATTCCGTGAAATATAGCCTAAGAGACCCACACGGTGCACACACTCTGTCACCTTTACACACGTGGGACAAGGAGTCTCCGGAGATCACATAAGTAAAACTCACTTGACTAGCATAATGACATCTAGATTACAAGCATCATCATATGAATCTCAATCATGTAAGGCAGCTCATGAGATTATTGTATTGAAGTACATAGGAGAGAGATGAACCACATAGCTACCGGTACAGCCCCGAGCCTCGATGGAGAACTACTCCCTCTTCATGGGAGCAGCAGCGTTGATGAAGATGGCGGTGGAGATGGCAGCGGTGTCGATGGAGAAGCCTTCCGGGGCACTTCCCCGTCCGGCAGGGTGCCGGAACAGAGACTCCTGTCCCCCAGATCTTGGCTTCGCGATGGCGGCGGCTCTGGAAGGTTTCGCGTACCGTGGCTTCCTCCGTAAGGGTTTTCAGGTCAGGACCTTTAAATAGGCGAAAGGGGAGCCTCGGAGGGGGCTCGGGGCCACCACACCATAGGGCGGCGCGGCCCCCCTCCGGCCGCGCCAGGGTGTGGTGTGGGGCCCCCAGTGGCTTCCTCCGGCGGCTCTCGGGTGTTCGGATGGTTCCGGGAAAAATAGGAACTCGGGCGTTGATTTCGTCCGATTCCGAGAATATTTCGTTACTAGGATTTCGAAACCAAAAACAGCAGAAAACGGAACTGGCACTTCGGCATCTTGTTAATAGGTTAGTTCCAAAAAATGCACGAATATGACATAAAGTGTGCATAAAACATGTAGGTATCATCAATAAAGTAGCATGGAACATAAGAAATTATCGATAAGTCGAAGACGTATCAGCATCCCCAAGCTTAGTTCTGCTCGTCCCGAGCAGGTAAAACGATAACAAAGATAATTTCTGAAGTGACATGCCGTCATAAACTTGATCATATTGTAAACATATGTAATGAATGCAGCGATCAAAACAATGGTAATGACATGAGTAAACAAATGAATCATAAAGCAAAGACTTTTCATGAATAGCACTTTCAAGACAGGCATCAATAAGTCTTGCATAAGAGTTAACTCATAAAGCAATAATTTAAAGTATAGACATTGAAGCAACACAATGGAAGATTAAGTTTCAGCGGTTGCTTTCAACTTGTAACATGTATATCTCATGGATAATTGTCAACATAGAGTAATATAATAAGTGCAATATGCAAATATGTAAGAATCAATGCACAGTTCACACAAGTGTTTGCTTCTTGAGATGGGAGGAAATAGGTAGACTGACTCAACATAAAAGTAGAAGAATGGCCCTTCGACGAGGGAAGCATAGATTGCTATATTTGTGCTAGAGCTTTTATTTTGAAAACATGAAGAGAGCATAAAAATAAAGTTTTGAGAGGTGTTTGTTGTTGTCAACGAATGGTAGCGGGTACTCTAACCCCCTTGCCGTACAAACCTTCAAAGAGCGGCTCCCATTTTATTTTATTTTTGGGTGGCACTCCTTCCAACCTTTCTTTCACAAACCATGGCTAACCAAATCCTCGGGTGCCTGCCAACAATCTCATACCATGAAGGAGTGCCTTTTTATTTTAGTTTTATTATGATGACACTCCTCCCCACCTTTGCTTTCTCAAGCCATGGCTAACCGAATCCTTCGGGTGCCGTCCAACAATCACATACCATGGAGGAGTGTCTATTTTTGTTAATTAATTTGGGACTCGGGAATCCCATTGCCGACTCTTTTTGCAAAATTATTGGATAAGCGGATGAAGCCACTAGTCCATTGGTGAAAGTTGCCCAACAAGATTGAAAGATAAACACCACATACTTCCTCATGAGCTATAAAACATTGACACAAATAAGAGGTAATAAATTTTGAATTATTTAAAGGTAGCACTCAAGCAATTTACTTTGGAATGGCGGAGAAATACCATGTAGTAGGTAGGTATGGTGGACACAAATGGCATAGTGGTTGGCTCAAGGATTTTGGATGCATGAGAAGTATTCCCTCTCGATACAAGGTTTAGGCTAGCAAGGTTTATTTGAAACAAACACAAGGATGAACCGGTGCAGCAAAACTCACATAAAAGACATATTGTAAACATTATAAGACTTTACACCGTCTTCCTTGTTGTTCAAACTCAATACTAGAAATTATCTAGACTTTAGAGAGACCAAATATGCAAACCAAATTTTAGCAAACTCTATGTATTTCTTCATTAATGGGTGCAAAGTATATGATGCAAGAGCTTAAACATGAGCACAACAATTGCCAAGTATCACTTTATCCAAGACATTTTAGCAATTACTACATGTAGCATTTTCCAATTCCAACAATATAACAATTTAACGAAGAGGAAACTTCACCATGAATATTATGAGCTAAGAACACATGTGTTCATATGAACCAGCGGAGCGTGTATCTCTCCCACACAAGGATGAACTTATTCAGAGAACTAAGATAACAAAACAAAAATAAAAGCACACAGACGCTCCAAGTAAAGTACATAAGATGTGACTGAATAAAAATATAGTTTCAAGAGAAGGAACCCGATACTTTGTCGATGAAGAAGGGGATGCCTTGGGCATCCCCAAGCTTAGATGCTTGAGTCTTCTTGAAATATGCAGGGGTGAACCACGGGGGCATCCCCAAGCTTAGAGCTTTCACTCCTCTTGATCATAGTATATCATACTCCTCTCTTGACCCTTGAAAACTTCCTTCACACCAAACTTCAAGCAAACTCATTAGAGGGTTAGTGCACAATTAATAATTCACACATTCAGAGGTGACACAATCATTCTTTTCACTTCTGGACATTGCATAAAGCTACTGGACATTAATGGATCAAAGAAATTCATCCAACATAGCAAAAGAGGCAATGCGAAATAAAAGGCAGAATCTGTCAGAAACAGAACAGTCCGTAAAGATGAATTTTAAAATGGCACCAGACTTGCTCAAATGGAAAAACTCAAAACTAATGAAAGTTGCGTACATATCTGAGGATCACGCTCGTAAATTGGCAGATTTTTTATAATTTTCTACAGAGACTTGTGCCCAGATTCGTGACAGACAGCAATGCTGTTTCTGCGCAGCGATCCCAAATATAACATCAACTTTAACATAGAAACTTTACTTGGCACAAAAACATGATAAGGAGAGGTTGCTACAGTAGTAAACAACTTCCAAGACTCAACAAAACAAAAATTGCTGTAGTAAAATAAACACATGGGTTATCTCCCAAGAAGTTCTTTCTTTATAGCCATTAAGATGGGCTCAGCAGTTTGAATGATGCACTCGCAAGAAATAGAAGTTGAAGCAAAAGAGAACATCAAGAGGCAAATTCAAAACACATTTAAGTCTAACATGCTTCCTATGCATAAGAATCTTGTAAATAAACAAGTTCATGAAGAGCAAAGTAACAAGCATAGGAAGATAAAACAAGTGTAGCTTCAAAAATTTCAGCACATAGAGAGGTGTTTTAGTAACATGAAAATTTTTACAACCATATTTTCCTCTCTCATAATAACTTTCAGTAGCATCATGAGCAAACTCAACAATATAACTATCACATAAAGCATTCTTATCATGAGTCTCATGCATAAAATAATTACTACTCCCAGCATAAGCATAGTCATTCTTATTAATTGTAGTGGGAGAAAATTCAACAAAGTAGCTATCAAATATAGGAGGTATATTGTAATCATAATCAAATTTATCCTCCATAACAGGTGGTAACAAAAGACTACTATCATTATAATCATCATAAATAGGAGGCAAAGTATCATCAAAGTAAATTTTCTCCTCAATGCTTGGGGGACTAAAAATATCATGCTCATCAAAGCCAGCTTCCCCAAGCTTAGAATTTTCCATAGCATTAGCAACAATAGTGTTCAAAGCATTCATATTAATATGTTCCATGGGTTTTTTAATTTTCGCATCAAACCATCCATGTCTTAAATCAGGAAATAGAATAAGAAGCTCATTGTTGTCCATTATGCCTAACTAGTGTAAACAAAAAACCAAATGTCGCAATTGCAGTAGTCTAAAGGAAATAGCTTCGAGCACACACACAATGGCGCCGAGAAAAGTACTCGTTACTCGGAACCGAAGTATGAGTGCCTTTTACCTTTCCTCCCCGACAACGGCGCCGTGAAAAGTGCTTGATGTCTACGGGTGCTTCTATTCTTGTAGACAGTGTTGGGCCTCCAAGAGCGAGAGGTTTGTAGAACAGCGAGCAAGTTTCCCTTAAGTGGATTACCCAAGGTTTATCGAACTCGGGGAGGAAGAGGTCAAAGATATCCCTCTCATGCAACCCCGCAACCACAAAGCAAGAAGTCTCTTGTGTCCCCAACACACCTAATAGGTGCACTAGTTCGGCGAAGAGATAGTGAAATACAGGTGGTATAAATAAGTATGAGCGGTAGTACGGCGCCGGAAAATAGCTTACCGGCATGCGGTTGATGGTAGTAATATTGCGGGAAGTAAACAAGCAGTAGTAACTCAGCAGTAGTAACGCAGTAAAACAGTAACAAGCAGCGATAGCGATATTTAGGAACAAGGCCTAGGGATTAGACTTTCACTAGTGGACACTCTCAACATTGATCACATAATAAATAAGTTCTCTTTCCTTTGTGCTACATATACTCTTGTTTGATAATGAACACCACTAATTGTGTAGGATTACACGAACCCTCAATGCCGGAGTTAACAAGCGCCACAACATTCGATATTCATGTTTAAGTAACCTTAGAGTATAATAGATCTTTGCAAAATACACCAAGTACTAACATAGCATGCACACTGTCACCACCACACTACGAAGGAGGCATAGATCACATCAATACTATCATAATGACAATTAACTCCACAATCTACAAGAGATCATGATCATAATCTACGACAAGAACTACACGATGCACACACTCGTCACCATTACACCATGCAGGGAGGAATAGACTACTTTAATAACATCACATGAGTAGCACATAGATAAATAGTGGTACAAAACACATTGCAATCATAAAGGGATATAAATAAGCACTTCACTACGCCATTCATAACGAGTGAATAAGTATTCTGTGAAATATAGCCTAAGAGACCCACACGGTGCACACACTGTCACCTTTACACACGTGGGACAAGGAGTCTCCGGAGATCACATAAGTAAAACTCACTTGACTAGCATAATGACATCTAGATTACAAGCATCATCATATGAATCTCAATCATGTAAGGCAGCTCATGAGATTATTGTATTGAAGTACATAGGAGAGAGATGAACCACATAGCTACCGGTACAGCCCCGAGCCTCGATGGAGAACTACTCCCTCTTCATGGGAGCGAGCAGCGTTGATGAAGATGGCGGTGGAGATGGCAGCGGTGTCGATGGAGAAGCCTTCCGGGGCACTTCCCCGTCCGGCGAGGTGCCGGAACAGAGACTCCTGTCCCCCAGATCTTGGCTTCGCGATGGCGGCGGCTCTGGAAGGTTTCGCGTACCGTGGCTTCCTCCGTAAGGGTTTTCAGGTCAGGACCTTTAAATAGGCGAAAGGGGAGCCTCGGAGGGGGCTCGGGGCCACCACACCATAGGGCGGCGCGGCCCCCTCCGGCCGCGCCGGGTGTGGTGTGGGGCCCCCGGGGCTTCCCTACGGCGGCTCTCGGGTGTTCGGATGGTTCCGGGAAAAATAGGAACCCGGGCGTTGATTTCGTCCGATTCCGAGAATATTTCGTTACTAGGATTTACGAAACCAAAAACAGCAGAAAACGAGAACTGGCACTTCGGCATCTTGTTAATAGGTTAGTTCCAGAAAATGCACGAATATGACATAAAGTGTGCATAAAACATGTAGGTATCATCAATAAAGTAGCATGGAACATAAGAAATTATCGATACGTCGGAGACGTATCAGACACAAATGGCATAGTGGTTGGCTCAAGGATTTTGGATGCATGAGAAGTATTCCCTCTCGATACCAGGTTTAGGCTAGCAAGGTTATTTGAAGCAAACTCAAGGATGAACCGGTGCAGCAAAACTCACATAAAATGCATATTGTAAACATTATAAGACTCTACACCGTCTTCCTTGTTGTTCAAAACTCAATACTAGAAATTATCTAGACCTTAGAGAGACCAAATATGCAAACCAAATTTTAGCAAGCTCTATGTATTTCTTCATTAATGGGTGCAAAGTATATGATGCAAAAGCTTAAACATGAGCACAACAATTGCCAAGCATCACATTATCCAAGACATTTTAGAATTACTACAGTAGCATTTCCCGATTCCAACCATATAACAATTTAACGAAGAAGTTTCAACCTTCGCCTTGAACATTATGAGTAAAGCCTAAGGACATATTTGTCCATATGCAACAGCGGAACGTGTCTCTCTCCATACAGTGAATGCTAGGATCCATTTTATTCAAACAAAAACAAAAAAAACAAAACAAACCGACGCTCCAAGCAAAGCACATAAGATGTGACTGAATAAAAATATAGTTTCAGGGGAGGAACCTGATGATGTTGTCGATGAAGAAGGGGATGCCTTGGGCATCCCCAAGCTTAGACGCTTGAGTCTTCTTAAAATATGCAGGGATGAACCACGGGGCATCCCCAAGCTTAGAGCTTTCACTCCTCTTGATCATAGTATATCATACTCCTCTCTTGACCCTTGAAAACTTCCTTCACACCAAACTTCAAGCAAACTCATTAGAGGGTTAGTGCACAATTAAAAATTCACATGTTCAGAGGTGACATAATCATTCTTAACACTTCTGGACATTTCACAAAGCTACTGGACATTAATGGATCAAATGAATTCATCCAACATAGCAAATACGGCAATGCGAAATAAAAGGCAGAATCTGTCAAAAACGAACGATCACGTAAAGACGAACCTGAAAGGGGCACTAGACTTGCTCAAATGGAAAAACTCAAAACTAATGAAAATTGCGTACATATCTGAGGATCACGCTCGTAGTTTTGCATATTTTTTCGAATTTATTACAGAGACTTATGCCAGAATTCGTGACAGACAGCAATGCTGTTTCTGCGCAGCGATCCCAAATATAACATCAACTTTAACATAGAAACTTTACTTGGCACAAACACATGATAAGGAGAGGTTGCTACAGTAGTAAACAACTTCCAAGACTCAAATATAAAACAAAGTACTGTAGTAAAAACATGGGTTGTCTACCATAAGCGCTTTTCTTTAACGCCTTTCAGCTAGGCGCAGAAAGTGTGAATCAAGTATTATCAAGAGTAGAAGTATCAACATCATAACTTGTTCTAATAATAGAATCAAAAGGCAACTTCATTCTCTTTCTAGGGAAGTGTTCCATACCTTTCTTGAGAGGAAATTGATATCTAATATTACCTTCCTTCATATCAATAACAGCACCAACGGTTCGAAGAAAAGGTCTTCCCAACACAATAGGACAAGATGCATTGCATTCAATATCCAAGACAACAAAATCAAAGGGGACAAGGTTATTGTTAACCATAATGCGCACATTATCAATGCTCCCCAAAGGTTTTGTTTTTAACATTATCGGCAAGATTAACATCCAAATAACAATTCTTCAATGGTGGCAAGTCAAGCATATCATAAATCTTTTTAGGCATAACAGAAATACTTGCACCAAGATCACATAAAGCATTACATTCAAAGTCATTGAATTTCATTTTAATGATGGGCTCCCAACCATCTTCTAACTTTCTAGGAATAGAAGTTTCAAGTTTTAGTTTTTCTTCTCTAGCTTTTATGAGAGCATTCGTAATATGTTTTGTAAAGGCCAAATTTATAGCACTAGCATTAGGACTTTTAGCAAGTTTTTGTAAGAACTTTATAACTTCAGAGATGTGGCAATCATCAAAATCTAAATCATTATGAGCTACAGCAATGGGATCATTGTCCCCAAGGTTGGAAAAAATTTCAGCAGCTTTATCACAGGCAGTTTCAGCAGTTTTAGCAATTTCAGGCAGTTTTGTACGCTTTGCAGTAGGAGTAGAAACATTGCCAACACCAATTATTTTACCATTGATAGTAGGAGGTGCAGAAACATGTGAAGAATTAACATTACTAGTGGTTGTAATAGTCCAAACTTTAGCTACATTATTCTCTTTAGCTTCTCTATCCCACCTAGCACGCAATTCAGCCATTAATCTTATATTCTCATTAATTCTAACTTGGATGGCATTTGCTTAGTAGTAATCTTATTATCAATATCCTCATTAGGCATAACTTTCAATTTTAATAGATCAACATCAGAGGCAAGTCTATCAACTCTAGAAGCAATAATATCAATTTTATCAAGCTTTTCCTCAACAGATTTGTTAAAAGCTGTTTGTGTACTAATAAATTCTTTAAGCATGGCTTCAAGGCCAGGGGGTACACTCCTATTATTGTTGTAAGAATTCCCATAAGAATTACCATAACCATTACCATGAACAGAAGGATATGGCCTATAGTTATTACCAGAGTTGTTCCTATAAGCATTGTTGTTGAAATTATTATTTTTAATGAAATTCACATCAACATTTTCTTCTTGAGCCACCAATGAAGCTAAAGGAACATTATTTGGATCAACATTAGATCTACCATTCACAAGCATAGACATAATCACATCAATCTTATCACTCAAGGAAGAGGTTTCTTCAACGGAATTTACCTTCTTACCTTGTGGAGCTCTTCCGTGTGCCATTCGGAGTAATTTATCATCATATCATCAAGAAGCTTTGTAGCCGCCCCAAAGTGATGGACATAAAGGTACCTCCAGCAGACTGAATCCAATAAATTCCGCGAAGAAAAATTTAGTCCTGCATAGAAGGTTTGGATGATCATCCAAGTAGTCGAGTCCATGGGTTGGGCAATTCTTTACCAAAGATTTCATTCTCTCCCATGCTTGAGCAACATGTTCAGTATCTAATTGCTTAAAATTCATTATGCTACTTCTCAAAGATATAATTTTAGCGGGAGGATAATATCTACCAATAAAAGCATCCTTACATTTAGTCCATGAATCAATACTATTCTTAGGCAAAGATAGCAACCAATCTTTAGCTCTTCCTCTTAATGAGAAAGGAAACAATTTCAATTTAATAATATCACCATCTACATCCTTATACTTTTGCATTTCACAAAGTTCAACAAAATTATTAAGATGGGCAGCAGCATCATCAGAACTAACACCAGAAAATTGATCTCTCATAACAAGGTTCAGTAAAGCAGGTTTAATTTCAAAGAATTCTGCTGAAGTAGCAGGTGGAGCAATAGGTGTGCATAGGAAATCATTATTATTTATGTTTGTGAAGTCACACAACTTAGTATTTTCAGTGGTATTCATTTTAGCAACAGTAAATAAAGCAAACTAGATAAAGTAAATGCAAGTAACTAATTTTTTTGTGTTTTTGATATAGAGAGCAAGACAGTAAATAAAATAAAACTAGCAACTAATTTTGTGTGTGTTTTGTTTAGGTGCAGCAAACAAAGTAGTAAATAAAATAAAGCAAGACAAAAACAAAGTAAAGAGATTGGGAAGTGGAGACTCCCCTTGCAGCGTGTCTTGATCTCCCCGACAACGGCGCCGAAATTTGCTTGATGCGTGTAGTTGACACGTCCGTTGGGAACCCCAAGAGGAAGGTGTGATGCGCACAGTAGCAAGTTTCCCTCAGTAAGAAACCAAGGTTTAATCGGACCAGTAGGAGTCAAGAAGCACGTTGAAGGTTGATGGCGGCGAAATGTAATGCGGCGCAACACCAGGGATTCCGGCGCCAACGTGGAACCTACACAACACAACCAAAGTACTTTGCCCCAACGAAACAGTGAGGTTGTCAATCTCACCGGCTTGCTGTAACAAAGGATTAACCGTATTGTGTGGAAGATGATTGTTTGCAAAGAAAACAGTAAAGAACAATTGCGATAGATTGTATGCGATGTAAAGAATAGGACCAGGGTCCACAGCTCACTAGAGGTGTCTCTCCCATAAGATTAAAGCATGTTGGGTGAACAAATTACAGTCGGGCAATTGACAAATAGAAAAGGGCATAACAATGCATATACATGATATGATAAATATAGTGAGATTTAATTGGGCATTACGACAAAGTACATAGACCGCTATCCAAGCATGCATCTATGCCTAAAAAGTCCACCTTCAGGTTATCATCCGAACCCCTTCCGAGTATTAAGTTGCAAGCAACAGACAATTGCATTAAGTATGGTGCGTAATGTAATCAACAACTACATCCTTAGACATAGCATCAATGTTTTATCCCTAGTGGCAACGAGCACATCCACAACCTTAGAACTTTCTGTCACTTGTCCCGCATTTAATGGAGGCATGAACCCACTATCGAGCATAAATACTCCCTCTTGGAGTTAAGAGCAAAAACTTGGCCAGAGCCTCTACTAATAACGGAGAGCATGCAAGATCATAAACAACACATAGGTAATAGATTGATAATCACCATAACATAGTATTCTCTATCCATCGGATCCCGACAAACACAACATATAGTATTACGGATAGATGATCTTGATCATGTTAGGCAGCTCACAAGATCCAACAATGAAGCACATAAGGAGAAGACGACCATCTAGCTACTGCTATGGACCCATAGTCCAGGGGTGAACTACTCACTCATCACTCCGGAGGCGATCATGGCGGTGAAGAGTCCTCCGGGAGATGATTCCCCTCTCCGGCAGGGTGCCGGAGGCGATCTCCTGAATCCCCCGAGATAGGATTGGCGGCGGCGGCATCTCTGGAAGGTTTTCCGTATCGTGGCTCTCGGTACAGAGGGTTTCGCGACGAAGACTTTAAGTAGGCGGAAGGGCAACGCGGGGGCCCACACGAGGGCCCCACACACCAGGGCCGCGCGGGCCAAGGCCAGGCCGCGCCGCCCTAGTGTGGCGGCGCCTCGTGGCCCCCACTTCCTTTCCCCCTCGGTCTTCTGGAAGCTTCGTGCAAAAATAGGACCCTGGGCGTTGATTTCGTCCAATTCCGAGAATATTTCCTTATCGGGATTTCTGAAACCAAAAACAGAAAACGAGCAAGCGGCTCTTCGGCATCTTGTTAATAGGTTAGTGCCGGAAAATGCGTAAATACGACATATAATGTGTATAAAACATGTAGATATCATCAATAATGTAGCATGGAACATAAGAAATTATCGATATGTCGGAGACGTATCAGAGTCCAACCGGACATGGTGGAGAAGGATTGAGAGAGTGAAGGAGATGAAATGGGTGTGGAGTGAGTGAAACCATATGGGGTATTTATAGGGGGTGGGGATGAAATTAGGGTTTTTTGGCATTTTTTCGGATTTTTTGAAGTACCAACGGCTACCCCAACGGCTAGCTGAGGTGGACGAATCAGATCGCGCCACCTCAGCTAGCCGTTACACACTACCGCCTCGCTCTCGCCCGCATCTCGCCCGCCTACCGCCCGCTCTCGCTCGCCCTCTCGCCCGCCCCTCTCTCGCCCCGCCCCGCCAACGCTGCCGCCTCGCTACCGCCCCTCTCTCGCCTCGCTGTCGCCCCCAACGCGGGCGGTAGCCGGGCGGCAGCGGGCGGTACCGCCCGGCGTCAGCCCCAGCGCCCCGCGCTCGCGTCCCGCCCCACTCCCGCCCGCCTCTCGCCCGGCGGCGGGCGATACCGCCCCGCCTAACGCCTCCATTGGCACCAGCCTTACACCCGGAGAGAAAGACATGCATTTTTCACCCAGGAGTGAGATTTCCAGCTCCCCAACCATAGTGATTCCGATTTTTTTTTTAAAAGAAACAAAATTAATACTCATGAGATAGAAAAATGAAGAAAAATTGGATGTAGCCAATGACGTATCTCATAAATGTGTAAAATATTAATTTTAAATACATTGCATTCCGAGCTACACAAAAATAACAAAAGTATAAATATGAGTATGCATATTTTCAAATCTTGGAATCTATCAGATTTTTATATGTACTGTAGCCCACAATCTGAAGGTTACGATTGTGCATGCTCGTAGGATACATCATTGACTTCCAGTATATCCAAAATTTATTACAAATTAAAAAAACTGTAAATATAATTCTAAAATTTTAAGAAATGAAGGACTGGATCTCAAGAGCTAAAGACATTTTCGCCCTATCATACTACTACCTCTTACCTATGTTCCAACGAATAAGGTATAAAGATCTAGTCAAAAGTCAAACCGTACTAAATGTGACAAAATATTATTAAAATATATTTTATGGTGAATCTATTGATTTTGAGTTGCTATCGTAAATGTTTATTTTTTATCTATAACTTTGACCAAACTTGGATGTTGCTGACTTTCGACTAAATTTATACTCCTATGTTTTAGTATTTATTAAAACGGAGGGAGCAGTGCCTAAGTAGTTTCTTAACTTGAACTCTGACTTGTCGCAGGGCAGGTTTAGATCTCATCCAAAATACAGTAGTCAAATTTTTTGATGTTCTGCTATGCGTTGGGGTGCATGTCAGGTCAAGCGTTGTCTGCATTATGTCTGGTCAGCAAGGGCACGTCAAAAAAATTCCAAGCCCTGGGCGGCTGGGTCCTGTAGATGACATGTTAGCCCAGTGGCCTTGTCTCACGCTAACTGCTCTTCCACAAGAAACGTTAGCGTGCTTGCGCAAGAAAATTTCCTCACGGATTGATGGGGCTACGACGTAGAGATGCTACCGAAAAAAGTTGTTGGGATTTACAAATTATAACCTCGCTGATTTCGTTATTGTGTGTATATCAACTGCCTGCAGGCGCATGCAGCCTGCTCCTTGATGCGGCTTTGGATCTCGTTCTCGCTGCGCATTAGGATAAACCCAACCCGATCATGTCTGCATGTAACAATACAAAATATTTATGTTTTCACTTATCTCATGCTTCATCTAGCTACAACAGTGCATATTATACATGATTACTGGTTCGCATGCTACATCTAGCTATAACTTTGCATATTATACATGACTAGTTCAGATGCCCGTGCGTTGCCACGGTACTCAAGTTTCATTTCTCAATGCACATATGTAATTCACAACTCACCAGAAAAGAAAGTAATAACAGAAAAAAGCAAAGCAAGAAAAGAAAAAGGAAAAAAGGAAACGATCGAGCCAGGCTGGAAGCCGACCCAGCTCAGCACCTTCCGCGCCCGAGCGTGCATGAGAGCCACACACACATGCTAAACCAACCTGTGCCATCCTTCAATCCCCAAAATCCACATTGCCAACACAAACCCTAGCTACCGCGGAGCGTGGTGACTGATGGCGAAGGACAAAGTGCGGACTTCCATGGAGAATACGGGCAGGTCACCTGCACCTGTCGGGGTGCAGCCAACACGCGCCCAATGACGCGTCGGGCGGTGAAGGCGCCAAGGTCCAATGCACCGCGTCAGGGTCCGCCCAACTGATGCCAAGCAATGAACTCGATGCTCTCGCGTTGGGGAGGCAACGAGGTTCCATGCACCTGATCACAGAGGAAGGGCGCAGGTGGTGGTGTTGATTCCAACGCATCCGGGGGCGGTGGAGGAACGTCGCCTCGTCTAGAGGCGTCGGAGGAGAAATCTAGTAAGAAAACTCTTTCTTTTTATCCATGCAACATGTTTTATTTTTTTTCGATCAGTGCTCGTCTAGGTTGGATGTTGGTAAAAGTTGAGAGCGATTTGTCTTTAAATTTACTTTTTTTCATAGTGGCATATAGGAAGGTTGGCCTCAGGTCTCTCATAGAAAAGACAAGCAATGCAAATCATAACACTTATAGTAAGCTTACACGTGCAATGCAAGCTGACTAATATAAATATCATCAAACATATTTGCAACCCTAAATTCCAAATTCTTGTATGTCAAACATCATAGCTCTTATGTCAAGTACCAAAAATATATACATTATAAAACAATATATCCTTAACTTCAAAATCGAAATACACATTTTTGTATTACACCTAATGCTAGACAGCTGCATGTCACATACTTTATGCAGCAAATACAAAATAAACATTCTAGCATGACCAATACATATCAGGGTAAGATGCCAAAGCACTTGAACACATCCAGAAGTTTCAGCCGAGAGAAAAAACGTCAGACACATTGACAAGTTATACATAGAAATAAGCCAGAAAAAATAGTAATATACAAAATTTTGACATGACAGCTATGCTTTAACATCTATAGCAAAACAACGGTGCGGAATACAATAGTTCTTTTCAAAGTATCATTCTTCAAATTGTCTGTTCATCTATAGGAGCCAATAGAAATGCTCAATTGACTAAATTATTGGTTGGGTATGGTTGATATCAAGATAATCTCTTTAATACATTGCAGCTCCTAGCTATATTACTAACACATGGACAATTCACGGTTCGTTTCTGAAGTAGTGAACAATCTTCCTCATGTATCTATAAAATAAATCAAGTCATCTAACTATTAGGTAATGAGAAGCTCACGGCTTTATATTGGTGCTCCCATGACATCTCACTCCTCTATTCTCCTTCCCACCAAACTTTCTTTTCTCCAATGAAGTCCTCCTATTTGTGACTTTAACTATCAGTTAAAAGGTTCCCAGATTATGTAGTATGTACATATAATCAATTTTCCTTTGAAAGTGTTGCAAATTTAAACTGAACCGTGAAGGGTTCTTTATCAGCCAGTGTAAGTTTCTGGATAATAGAAGGTTCATCTTCAAGAAAATATAAATGACTACAGTCGGGTAGCTATTAAAAGTATAAACTAATATTAACAAATGTATGTCAACAATGCAATGAACTGGAACCTTAGTTGGGGAATACAAAGAAAGTTCATCTGTAATTTGTAGTTGTATATGAAAATTACAGGATACCTCACAAATGGTAGAAAATTTGAGCACACACGCACGCAAACATTATAGACAAGCTAAAAGGGCTTCTACTTTTCATCAAAGATGCAACAGCTAAAACAGAATGAGTTGCTTAATTTACCTTTGACAGAAGTGAAGAGGAAGGACCAAAAAAGAAAGAGACATAACCTGAGAACATGCATCCGGAAAATAAATGAGAGCTATCTTAGAAAAGCATATACTTCTCCAGTATCTCATAGATTAAAGGCTTCCCTATACTTCCCAAACAAACTTCGTAGGATTGTAGACTTTAGTTTCTCAATATCAGTACTCTTCCGGCATGGGTGGATCAGCAGCAAAAAAAAGGTCTGGCAGCGCTTAGGAGATGGACAATTTCTCGCTGACCACGAGGGGATACCAGACAACTCTATTGCAATCAAGAAATGAAGAAAAACAGAACATGATTCTCATGATATATGCTCTAAAAGGAAAAAATGCACACGAATAAGCAGAAAGTGCATTTGGCAAGCTAGCAAAAGTTCCGTCTCACTCACCTGTAACTTGCCAATTTGATCTTGCATGGACTGATTCATATTTGTACCCCACTTGACTAAGTAGTCATTTTATTGAAGTGGTTCTAACCTTCAGAAAGGTGCCATCTAATACTTGACATTTGAGTATCATGCTCCGGGAATGATTCCTTTGGCTTATCCTCAATTATTGAAATTGAGAGTAGATGCAAAAGAAATTAAGCTATGTAAACGCCTATGCTCAAGAGCTAAACAAAGAAATAACAGTTTTTCAGAACAACTGAGATTGTACCAGCTACAATAATGTTTGCACCATACCTCTTTGCTAGTAGAACATGTTTAACCATGGAGAGAGCATCAACCGCTAAAGCACTTCCAGATTCAAAGAACTTCCAGATTCACTAACTTCAGGCCTAACTGGCTACAGAACAACAGGAAACAAACATCAAACAATAGATCTAGCTCAACCAACCATAGTATCGCTTAATAATTAATTTATCCCTGCTAGCTACAGAGCCAACCACTGTTTGCAATGCAGCAAACAAAGACTAATACATTCCCAAGATACACAAAAATTCGAACATCACAGAAAAAATTAATAGTGGAAACCTAAATCCACTCTACCCTACTCTAAATCAGAATGAAAGAACTAATCCTACTTCATGAATACAAGTAGCAATTAGCACCCACATCTTAGATGGGTGTAAAGTGTAAACCATATGACATTAAGCATGAGCTGGGTGAAGCATAGATACCTCTGAGTTAGGCTAAAACTACCTTGGCTAACTGAATAACTTGAACTGAAACTACCTGGTCTATTTTAGTCAATGGGGTACAACATGTCAATCGTCCCATATGCAGTAGTGGAAACAAGATGACCATGCGGATTTGATACTGACTAACCGAGGAAGAGGAGAAGAGCCTTCTTCGAGGCCAAGGAGAAGCAGCTCAGAGCGCCACCACGCACGGGTGCCGAACACGCCCAAGCTCCTTTTGTCAGCTGATAGCACCTGCTTCTTGTGCTCCCTTAGCCTCTCAGTCGTGAAATCTACAAAGGTAATTTACCCAAATTCCTCACTGCTAAATCGAACATGAATTTTCATCATCACTGCAACTACTCTTGCTGCCACTGCTTCACAACTCAAAGATGGTGACTATACGACAGCAAGAGCAGATAAAACAATGATTATCTATAAAAAAAATCCATGCCACAGTGGTCAATAGACTGTCCTCCTTAAAAAAACATCGAGTACAAAGGATGCAAAATCTGCAATTATTGATCATATGCAGATTATAGTGAGTAAACAGTGTATATATACCCAAGAAAAATGGACACACTTTGTTTAAGAATTCATACACAAGAAATTATTACTTTACCATTGGTTGCCTAACTACATTTCAATACTCGAAAGGCTTTGGTATCTACCCTCTTTATTGTAAATAATCTAAGAATAAGTTCAAATATGTGAGCACCAATATCAGTTGAAGTCCTTGTAAATAATAATTATTTGAGGATATTCTTACTAACCTCTTTATTTACTACATACTCGCGAATCATTGGATGAGTTTCATCCTGAAAATTGAGCAGATTGGCCAAGTCGGCAACATCCAAGTACATCGATAAGTGCTCCACGTAATTCCCCTTATGGATAATAAGAACATGTTTGCATCAAATACATGGAAGTTACATAGATAAAACATTTTAAAACATCCTGCACCTGCTAGTCTGATAAGTGAAGAAGCCAAAGGCTCACCATTTATACCCACCCACGACAAACTCATCCAAGTAGTGCTTATTCCCGATAAGCCTGGTGAAAAAAATCAAGTACAATGAGCATCTTATCACAGTCTCATCAAGCAAAACCTGAACCAACTCCGTTAAAATTCCCTTTATGTCAACTAACTGAGAGAGAATGATGCTCACAAGGCATCATCGTAAATTAACTTAAGCAGAGTAGCGATTTCCCCTAAGCCACTGAGTAAATTGGTTTAGCCATTCAACATTAGCCTTATTATTCTAGTAAATACGTTTAGTCATCCACCATTAGGAGAACCACAACCATATATAAAGTAATAAATTAGCATGATTTGCTAGCAAATATGTAGGTGTTTTCTTTGTTCCCTATAAAATTTCACCACTGATCAAAAAGCATGTGAAAGCCAAAACAGGCCGAGGAAAGTGAATAGAAGTCATACCTAACCTTACTGACCTATTTTTATTGGGAGGACTAAGAAAGGTAGCGATGCTACTTGATCTATTGATCTTTTCTTCTTATTGAGTTAATTATCTATTGATCTGTTGGATGTACTTTAGCTTGGTCTGTTGCTCAGTCATAGTAACAATAGTGTTTTTCAGGATGAAAAATATGGCTCCAACTGCAGTGCAAACATCGACACAGATCTGTAGAGATTTCTCCCATTGTCCTGCATCAACAATGATCTGTCAAATATAGATATGCAGTAAAGCATTTAAATAAAATACAAATTATGTAAATACTCCTTGTATGCATATATTATCTGCATGTGTTTCTTTCAATTCATTAGGAGGTAGGAGCATTTCAGCATAGAATTAAAGCAGTCTAGTAGACATTCCTGAAAAGAGGATGAAAATAGGGACAATGAGGTGTCAGGGAGGAAGGAGCGAAGCAGCATAGCAGCGCCCAAGCTTGGACTAAACGAAGTTCAGGAACGAAAAGAAAATCTTTAATGAAGTACTGAATTCAATAGTTAGGATACTCATTGAATATCGCTATTTGCCAACTGCGAAAACAAACTGAATTGTAGAACTGAAAATTAGAGAAAAGTGCATATCAAATTATCAATCGAACTTGAACTTCGTACACAAGGTTTTTGTATAGATGAACTATAAAAGAATTTCATGAGACATCATAATCCAAGAGAAAAATCCAGGTGGAATTTGGAGTACCCTGATATATTCTCACATGACCTAAAATTACCTAAAAACTATGTCCATGATATTGTTGCTGATAAGCCGAATCCAACCATATTTTACCCATCAGCGTGATGAACATCTTCCCAGAGCTGGGATGACTATCCTTCTCCCTGCATATCTTCTCTCACAACATTGCAAGAATCCAACATATACCTATAGATGCAAAAAAACAATCATATCACTGTTTGTATTTTTCTAAAACAAGATTCATTATTTGTTAAGTGGCAAATGGTGAGCACATAGTCCCTTGCTCAGCCAAATTTTTTTTTTGAAATATATTGTGTACATGAGTGATTATCTGCAGAAGAAAACAGAAGTCACGAAACTGAATTGAAGAATTAAATTACAGCGTACCGTATGCCAGGAGTGCCATGTGCTGCCATAATCTGAATGAGCTGATGCACCATTTGCTTCACTGCAGTTATTTGATATTATTTTCCATTATATTTTCTCTAACAACTACATAAGGAAATAAGAAATAATTTACTCAATTGGCTGTCCGTGGGAGGATTGCTAACATCATTTACCTGGAGAAGGCGCGGTAGTGGTGGAATCACATCGCGGACGCAGTTCTGGCACGTCAATGCCGACAGCAAGACTCACAGTGATCGCTGGATCGAAGAGGTTGCCCTCCTCCTCCTCTGCATCCTCCTTCAAATTCATCACCCTCTTCTTCTCCCACCTTGACACCACCATCACACCGGCAAGTCCACCTCGTCCGCTCCTCCCCCGAGGCCACAAACACCCGCCAGCCCCGCCTCCTCGACCTAGATTCGCGCGTCCATGGAGCCATACACCTCAACATTGAACTCCCAGGGAATCCCGGTCTTCCCCCACTACCTCCCCCCGTGCACACCTCCCAACGGCGAACCAAGGATTTCGGCGGAGTTCAATTGGGGGCACCACCAGAGCGAGTGCGGCAAGGGCTCGGGCCGAGTGGGGGCTGGGCGGGGAAGTTGGATCTAAACGCCGTCTCCGGCAGAGCGGCGGTGATGGCCATGGATTCCTGCGAGGAGTCGTCCGCCATGGGGAGTGCCGTCTCCGGCGGAGCGGCAGTGGCCAAGGGACGCTCATCCTATTTTGTGTACGGGGAGGACGACGGAGGCCACGCTTGAGGAAAGTAGAAGCACATGCGTGCAAGGTGGAGGTGTGACGGGATTAGGGCGACGACCCATGTTGGCCCAGCCCAGGTAGGTGCGTGCGGAGCATACGCAACGGGAGGACGACCAAACTGGGGAGAAGGGGGAACACGTTCGTTCTTTTTAAGTAGTAGAGATAGAGATTACTAGTTCGTATTAATTTTAATATGAGTTTTGTACAAGTATTTGCTTTTATAGTTTTATTAAGATTTTACTACTTCCTCCGTCTCGGTTTAACAGGCACGCACGCAATTTAAGACAAACTTTGACCTTTAATTTGGTCAAACAAATATAAATTTTATGTCTACAAAATTTATATCATTAGATTCGTATGCAAGAAAGCTTTCTAATGATACAATTTTTATGACATATATTTTATATTTTATTGACCAAAATAATGGTCAAAATAATTTCTTAAACTGTGTGCGTGCCTGTTAAACCGAGACAGAGGGAGTAATTTTCTTTGTCTTTTACATGTGTGTAGGTGTTATAGATAATTATGGATAAAGCAAAGCAAGAGGAGCCAAGAAGATGCAATATGGAGAAGCAATAAACACCAGCTTAACAATATGAGGTGTGAAAAAAGTGGTATTTTTTCATCAAATCATATTGAAGATCCAAGACAATGGTGTTGTAGCCCTTGTCCATACAGTCCAACAAACCGAAAAACACCTCAATCGGAGTTTGTATGAAAAAATGTTGACCAAAATACTAAAGATTCTGCCAGTACCAACCTTTATTGTCTTTGTTTCGCCAAATGGAACATCATTTGTGAAGGTTTGATGGGCATATTATTAGATATAGTGCCCTAGAGACAAATAATAAGGAGTTTTTATTACTATATATCAATAGTTATAATAGTTTCATGTCATGCTATAGTTGTATTAATCGAAAATATTAATACACATGTGATATTGTAAACAAACAAGGGTCCCTAGTGACAATTCACGAACTAGTTCATTAAGATCAATCGATGATCGAGGTTTCCTGATCATTGACACACAAGTCATTGACAACGGAGTCCTATCATTGAGTGAATGATATGATGTACATTCCCAATATACAAGTATTGTAGCGCGATCAAGTCATATCAAGTTCAACGTTATGATATTTATGAAAGTATAGTAACCTAATCTGTGGGATCATATCTAATCTTTGTCAGGGAATCTGCTTTGACTGCATCAACCGTCACACCGTAACAGGGTGATCGTAAAGGTGGGATGGGTTGAGGCGTATGAGTCAAGAGTGAGATTACATCCAAGTTGCAACACATGCCAAAGTCATGAGGATGGAATCGAACGGAATGAGTTGAATAGCCTTGCCGGTAAAGAGATCGAATAGACCGATGATCAAGTCTCGGACGAGTGCCGGTATCAAAGTAACAAAGGAAATGGGATACGACGTAATGGTTCAAAAGATGATCACATTTTCGTAGAATACATAGGGGTTGCTATTGTTCTCCAGAACACCCTTGGTGACCATTGATCGAAGAGATATCTCGATCATGTGTGTGTTATTCTCGAACCATAGGAAAACACACTTAAGGGTTCAACAAAACTTAAGATTGTTTTGGATTCATTGGAAACATCGGAGAATAGAGAAGAGAGAACCGGAAAGGGTTCCGGGAGAAATCGAAAGATGTTCGGAGTGGTGCGATAGGTGTCTTGGATCATCGGAAATTAAATATTATATATTATATATTAATTAAGAAAATTAATACTAAATATATGTATTTATTTAATTAAAAAGGTGCATCCCACCTTAATGGGCCCCTCCTAGAGGGGAGCACATTAAGGGGCCGGCCAACCCCCAACATGGGCTTGTGCGCGGGGGGGTAGGGTTTGGAGGTGGGGGCGCATTGGCCTTCGGTGGCCCAGCCGGCCCCCATCTAGGGTTTTGGGGCGCAGAGCTGCCCCCTCCACCTTCCCCCTATATATAGTGGGCACTTGGGAGGAGGAGAGCACACAATTTCCTACGGGGGAAAAGGAGAGTCCCTTTGGGCGCCTCCTCCCCCTTCTCTCTCTAGTTCTCTCTCCACCCGTGGTTCCTTGAAGAGCTGCGCATAGAGGGAGTAGTCCGCTTGGTAAGCGGGAGCGTTGCCGGGATTCGGATCCAGAAGATCTTCTTCCGCAACCATAGTTGGATCTGAGGCCGGGAGCGTCGTTGAGCAACGTAAGTGTGCGAAACTACGAGGTGTTGCACTTGCGGTACTCGTGGTGGTACTGAGAGGACTTATACTCGAACCCGAGGTCGGCGACGAAGTACGGCTACATCAACCACGTTCTAGAGGAACGTTAACCGCTTTCGGTCTATGAGCGTACGTCACCGAAGCCTTTACCGTTACTGCAATACTCCTAGATAGATCTAGGCAATGGTGTTGCATTAGTGAGATTATTTTTGTTTTCTACTACGAATCCCCTACACATATTAGCTATGGATCTTTCCAGAATCACGAAGCCAACCTCTAGGAGCCTATTTAAAGAGGGGAAGACCTAGTCGCCAAGAGAACCATCCACATACACATCCATGGCGGAGCCCTTGCGGTCTACCTCCTCCATAGCCGCCTTCATGCAGATCTCCACAATCTCCAGCACACACAAGGAGAAGTGACTTGGATCGTTTAGGCTTCTGCATCGATTTTCATCGTCATCATCATCAACATCGTCTCCATCACCGATCCCGTCCTCTTGTTTACTTTGTTGTATTTATAAATCATATTGTGGATTTGCACTTGTATATATTCATATCTCCATATCCATTCATATCATTGTGATGATGTTGATTGCCTTCATATGTGAGTAGTTCATTTGTTCTTGGGAAGAGATGGAGAAACCCTAGCAATATTATGATGTGAAATAAAGATAATCTATAATTTCAGTTCATGAGCATGTACTCCGTATTAGTTTTCTTTCTAAATATTATGTGAAGTGCACCATGCAATATTTGCCTATGGGACTAGAGAGGAAACTACCGTTGGTCATATGGTAGTACGTACTATGGTAAGTGATATAACGTGTAGGCATGCTATTCATGTGGGTAACGGGGATTAGAAGGGGACCACTAAGCTCATATCAATATCCACGAGGAAACCCCTTAATTTTGAGGGGCCGGACTGGCCTGCTTACGATCGTTGCAGTGGTTATTCGGGATGAAATATAAGATGACTTCTCTATGATCATCTTATTATGGAGCTATTTCCATACATGCACATGAAGAACGATATAGACTCATCATAATCATAAATAGTACCTCCATCCTTGTTATATATCTTCCTGTCACCTTGTTGCTTGTCTTGGTTAGCATAAGCTGTTGGAGCACATAATTGAGCCTAGTATATACTACCTTCATCCAAGGCTTAAGGCTTATAGTTTTTTCAAAATTCAAACCAAGTAAAGTTTGACCAAATTTTTAGAAAAATCTGTCAGCAAATATGATATTTTGTAGATACCATATGAAAATATATTTAATTATCTATTTAATGATACTGATTTTGTATTTTGCATGTTAATGATTTTTGATAAAAACTTGGTCAAACTTGACATAGTTTAAATTTGTAAAAATAATATAAGCCTTAAGCTTTGGGATTGAAGTAGTATATATGTTTTATGCTTGATAAATTAAAAGATTAGTTTATTCCAAATTTATTCAAGCCAATATCATAAAAAATTTAAGTCGTATATTCACCTTTCTCTAGTCAACATATGTGTTCTTTCAACTGCTTATGTTAGATATCGTGTGATAATTAGATAAGACTAAAGAACATGTTATACAATGAATTATCTCTTTGTCGTATCCCTAATAATTATTGTTTGCGTGCTCCTAAAAGCATGTCATGATTAAAATGGACTAAAAAAGTTAAGAGAGCTCGTATAATGAAAATATCTTATCTCACTTTCTGAGAGATGATCTTTTTAGTTAAGAGAAGATAAATCTATTTTGGTTCGTTTCTATCTTCTCCTACTCAACAATTATCTTAGATAAAATGGCAAAGATAAAACAAGTGTACATGCCATAAATAACTTAAGTCTTTTTCTTTGAATAAAGTAGTTGTTCACACAAATCGATAAGTGTAACGAGTTGAGATGGCAAGGCGGCTCAGCATTGGATCTGAAGTTCCATGGCTATCACCGGGAGGAAAAGTGAAGCCTTGTTACGGTGACAGTTTGAATTTGCTGGAATTTTGAGCAAATACATCTTGACCAAACAAAGAAGCCTGTGGTCATTGAAAAGAGAAAGAAAAATTCCGAAAGATAAGGAAGAGCATAGTGCAGTGAAGTGAGAGAGTGGCAGCGAGAGCCACTTAAATAGAGGGCAGTGGCTTGACCACCGCTTCAGGCGCGGCCGGCCACCTCGCTTGGCTACCCATCCAATCCTGCACTCTCACCTCACTTCCACTGCCAGCTCCGGCGACCTCCCCACCGTCCGGACACCGGATCCTACCACATGGTACTTTAGCAAGCCCACCCGTGCTTCCGTTCGGCGAAGTGTACATAAACGGATCGAGAAATGGAAGCAGAGGACTACGCCGCCGGCTGCTGCTTCTCCCTCATGTGCCAAGAAGACGGCGCCGACCTCGGCGACAGCTTCACCAGCAACGACGGAGGCGACCTGCTCCGGATGTACAGCGGCACCGACGAGAGCGAGAACGACGAGGAGGAGTACATGGACCACCTGGTGTCCAAGGAGAGCAGCCTCTGCTCCTCGCCGGAGTCCTCCCTGTCGTGCTCCTCCGCCGACGAGTCGTCGCCGTCCATGGCCTCCGCGGACTGGTTCCAGTGCGCTCGCCGCTCCACAGTCAAGTGGATCCTTGAGGTGAACGACCGAACAGAGCGAATCTACGTATGTTACATATCTTGCTTTGTTGATGGAACAGAGACCCTGATACTATCTCGCCGCCGCGCGCGCGCCATTGCAGACGCGGGGGCACTTCGGGTTCTGCCACCGCACGGCGTACGTGGCGATTGGCTACTTCGACCGCTTCTCCCGCCGGCGATGCGTCGATGTACGTGATCCACCGATCCCATCTCAGCTTCCTCTGTTTCTTGAACGACGCCACTGATGCGCGTGCGTGCGTGCAGAGGTCGGTGATGCCGTGGGCGGCGCGGCTGCTGGCCATAGCGTGCGTGTCGCTGGCGGCCAAGATGGACGAGTACCAGTCGCCGGCGCTGTCGGAGTTCAGCGCCGACGGCGACTACGAGTTCTGCTGCGACTCCATCCGCCGCATGGAGCTGCTCGTGCTCTCCACGCTCGACTGGCGGATGGGCGCGGTCACGCCTTTCGACTACCTCCCCTGCCTCTCCTCCAGGCTCCGTCGAGGCAACGGCGGTGGTGGCGGCGGGCTTGTCGCCGCCAAGGCCGCCTCCCTCATCTTCTCCGTCGCCGAAGGTTAGTTACGTAGTTAGCTTCCTGACAACCAGATCGACCCATGGAACGTACTCTGCTTTTTACCAACTGACCGTGCTCTGTTTCTTGCAGTGGCGAGCGTGCTGGACTACCGGCCGTCCACGGTGGCCGTCGCCGCCGTCTTGGCAGCAACCCACGGCGTGCTCACGAAAGAGGCACTGGAATCCAGGATGAGCAATCTCTCTCCCTCTTGCCTCCTCGATAAGGTGACCTGCTCACCCGCCATCTCGATCATAGTTTCTCACACCGGATCGAACCAGTTTCGCCTGATGCCTGACATTGTGCTTGCTCAGGAGGATGTATATCCTTGCTACACCATGATGCTGGGAGATCCATCATCGGCGGCGACGAACAAGCCGACCAAGAGATCGGCGCCCGACTGGATCGACGCCGCGGCCTCCTTATCCGTCGTGGCGGCGATGAACAATAACAAGAGGGTGAGGCTGGACCTGCCAGGAACCCTTCACCGGTGATCCAAGTTCGCCGCCGGGACACGACACGCTTGTTTTTGCTTAGGTGTCTGGCCGCGCGGCCGGAGCTCTAGTCGATCGTTGCAACACCTGCAACTCGACCATTTTCTCCACCATTTTCGCCTTCCATTTTCTTCTAGATTTTTTAGTTCTTTGATCGGCGCATTGCCAAATAAGTGGTTATTGGCGGTGCGGCCGGATTGGATTGGTTTGATTCCCGCGTGCGATCGAGTGGAGACAAGAAAATTACAAAAAACTGCCAAGATGGTGGCGACTGGTGAGCTTGATGAGCTTTCCTACGGAGAGGAGAGCATAAAGCGGCAACAAGATCGGAAAGAAAGCTTTGGCTGCAAAGTTGCACGTTGGATTCCACTTCCCGGGAAGCAGCAGCAGCAGAAGCAGACTACTAGCAGCAGTAGTAGCTACTAATAAATCTCTCTCGTATGGAGGAGAATGTAGAGTGGTGTACCGGCCGGTGCTGTTGCAAGTTGCAAATCAAGTACCATGGTCCATTGTTGCCCTTGAAAATTCTGATTTGGTTCAAAGGCCCTTTGCTGCTTCCCCACCACCCCTGCTCAAAGTGGGCGCGCACACATGTACTAGTGGTGGTGGCTCCTCAGTCCTCACTCACCAGCTAGCACTGCACTTGCGTGTGGTTTCTTGGGAAAAATGTGCATTCTAGGTAAACTGCAAAAAAATTCATCCACAATTACCCGTTGCCGAGAGTTCACATTCTACGTTGTATGAGAAAAATCCACACGTGCAATTCTTGTCCTCTCTCTTCGTCGTATGTATGCAACTGTATTTCATGTGCCCTCTCATTATTTTAGCACAACAAGCACTTTATTGACGCATCAAGACGACATAAAATACACCGGGTCTACATCAACACGATGTCAAAACCGATCGAGACATCAAGACAATTAGCTTCAGCTCTCATCTTTGACAACACCGGGACAACGCGAATCATCCCAGAAACAATCGATGTTCATGCTTCGCTATTGTCGAATTGAACCGCTGAAAACCAAATTACTTCCTCTATATCGGTTTAACAGGCGGGCACGCAGTTTAAGATAAAATTTGACCATTAATTTGGTCAACAAAATATAAATTATACGTCTATAAAATTTATACCATTAGATTCATATTCAAATAAGGTTTCTAATGATATAATTTTTATAGCATATTTTTCATATTTTATTGACCAAATTAATGGTCAAAGTGTTTTACTAAACTACATACGTGACTGTTAAACCGATACGGAGGGAGTAGAAAATTTAATTCACCATTAAAGCTCTATCTCGAAAACCCATTGTTGCCATGTTCAACCGATGGCAGCTAGACATGGATTTATCACCCGAGACCTAACCAAATAGTGGTTGTTGGGGCCGCGAAGTTAGGAGTTTCATTAGGGGCATCTCCTAGTCAGGTAGAATTCCACTTTTTTACTCTATTGTTGTACATTTGTGACAGATGTTACCCAATTTAGTGGATCTTTAACAAAAATACCACATTTAGGACACTGTAAATAAGGTTTTACCCAAGCTTATCATTTTCCTTGTTTTTGTTAGATAGGACATATGTGTTTCTTCGATGTGGAGCGATAAAATTTGTAAAGATCGGATGGTGTCGTCATCGATTATGTCTACACTACTGTTGTCCAATTCTACCAGTCCTTGTCCTAGTGCCGATATTTTTAAGTGTCGCTTATCAACTCACACTTTTCCCAATCCATACGCACCAGAAAACAAGGATCCAAATATTCTCGAATGCGCAATCTAGACAATTTTGTACTTAGTGTGGATAATTAGTATTTCAAATGCATAAATAGGGGTAACAAATGAATTCACTCTACAAAGAATGAGGAAAAGTTAATAAGGGGGAATCCACTCTAAGTATGTTGTTCTGCTCTAGCTAAAGCCATTGAGCTTAGAACTGATCTTGAGAAGGGGAGCAACAAGGCTCAGATGGGTAATAAGGACCTTACTATAAATGAAAGACCACCAAGATCTCGGTGGTGACAAGTGTTAGGATTGAAAGAAATAAAAGGCACAAAATGAAGGGTAGTTTCAGGAATAGTGAGGGCTTCAAGGATCCAGTTAAACATTCAATAGTGCATAAAACATGCAAAGGTTAAGCATATTCACGAAGGTGGTAATAACACAAAATACTTTCACCTCACAGAAAAATGTAAACATACAATAAAGAATATCTTTCAACTAGAACAGGTTGAGGGTACTATAAGGGCAATAAAATATAAAAAGATTATGTCACCGATTCCTAGGAGAGATTGTTTGGGGCAATAGCCGAGAACGCTTTCTCTATGATACAACGGAGGTTACGAATATTTTATAATTATGCCATGAGGAAAATAATATTATTTCAGTCGACTTTGATGAAAAGGAGGTGTATAAAGCGGTTATGCATATGAAAAAGAATAAATCTATGGGTCCAAATGGGCTTCATATTAAGTTTTGTCAAACCTTCCGGAGGTTATTGAATTCAATCTGATGAGTATGTTTGTAAGATTTCAGCAAGGGGAATCCCCTCTATTCCAGTGTAACTGTGGTACAATTATCTTACTCCTGAAGAAGGAAAATATTTTTCACATTCAGCAATATAGACCAATTTATTTATTCAACGTGAGTTTTAGAATCTTCACAAAGGTCGGAACTAATCGTGTCACTAAGGTGGCACATTTATTAGTCAGACCGACTCAAATGACTCGTTCATGCCATGGAGACATATATTAGATGGGGTACTATTCTCCATGAACTTCATTTTTCAGAATAGATCCATTAACCTTATAGGAAGAAAATGGATGGGCTGTTGCTGAAAATTGATTTTGAAAATGTCTACGACAAAGTTCAATGGACGTTTCTGCAACAAGTAATGCGTAAGAAAGGTTTCAGTCCTAAATGGTGTCAATTGGTAGAACATTTTATAAGTCGTGGTAGTGTTGGTATTGAGCTCAATGATGACATAGGTCATTATTTTCAGACCCAAAAAGGATTAAAATGAGGGGATACACTATCAATAATTTTTTTTAATCTAGTGGCTGGCATGGTAGCAATTTAAATTGCAAGACCTAGGGAAGATGGTTAGGTTGATAGTCCCATACATTCTTTAGTTGAAAGGAAGGGGTTTCAGTTTTGCAATACACATGCGATGATATTATCTTTATGGGACATAACATTGAAAAGGCCCTCAATATGAAATTAATAGTGTGTACTTTGTACAATTGTCAATACTAAAACTTAACTTCCATAAGAGTGAAGTTTTTTTTGGTAAGGCAAAGGATGCAGATGATCGATCAATACATAAATATTTTTGGTTGTGAATCATGTTTGTTTTCTTTAGATATCTGGGAATTTCAATTCACTATCATAAACTAAAGAATGGTGACTAGATACCGGTTGATGACTGTTTTGAAAGAAATCAAGCAAGTTGGGTGGGCAAGTTTCTCTCCTATGAGGATCGACTAGTTTTGATCCTATGTCACCCTTCTTTGAAATAACAAAAAGGGTACACAAAGATTGGGTTTATTTGATCGACTTTTTTTTTGCTAAGTGATGGCGATAAGAACAAGTATAGACTGACTCGATGGAACATTATTTGCAGACCTAAATACCAAGGGCGTCTTGGAGTGGAGGTTCTAGATATAAAAGCAAGTATTTATTGAGAAGGGGGCTCTTTAAAATCTTACTCGGACAAGGTGTGTGGCATGATTTGATCCATAATAAATACCAACACTCCAAATCATTATCTTGACAAAAGTCAAACTCCTTGGACCCTCTTTCTGGAAAAGTCTTATGAAATTTAAAGATGAATACTTTGAACGAGGATCTTTCACCGTAGGAAATGTTGAGGGGACTCATTTCTTGGAGGATATATAGTCCGGAGTTGTCTCTCCAATACCGATCCTGGTATAACATAGTACAAGGAAAACAAGTTTTGGTATCCAATGTTATGTCTACTAGGCCTTTAAACATAGCGTTTAGACATGCTTCATCGGCGAAAAGAGGAGATAGACGGCATAGCAACACCCGGGACTTTCTCGATCAAATTATTATATTTAGATTACATGAATGACCATACGAGATTTTTTCGTAAATATAAAATGAAAGTACCACTGAAAATTAGAATCTTCATGTGGTTTCTACCTCGCAGAGTTCTTCTCACAAAAGGTAGTTTTGCTAAAAGAAATTAGCAAGGAAACCGTAAATGTTTTGTGTGTGTGTGTGTGTGTGTGTGTGTGTGTGATCAAGATGATACAATATAACATTTTTTCATTCCATGTCCTTTCACAAAAGTGTTTTGGTTGTTCATGTGGTCTTTACTACCCCCCCCCCCCATATTTACAAACTTGTTTGAAAATTGGTTCATACTTGTTGGAAAAAAAGATAGAATACAAATCCGAGTTGGTGATTGTGCTTTCTGCTGGGCCTTATGGAAAGTGTGAAATTATTATATCTTTAACAATGCAAGACAACTTTTTTTGTGGAGGTTATATTGTTTACTATGCATTGGATCCGTATGTGGTCCTTAGTGACTAAGTATTTGGCTAGAGGGTGCAACCGTTTGTACATGGTTGCTTAAGATTTATACAACATGTGCAACTGATATTTTGATCGTACTATAATTAACATGATGATGCAATGTTACTTCATGTGTTGTTTTGTTTTTAGAAGGTTGATATATGTATCAGCTAGGTGACTTATGATACAGTCTTCTGTAAGACTAAAAAATTACAAAGTATTTCATCCGTCCAATAAAAAATTATCTTAGGTTTGTCAAAATTTAAATGTATCTAGACAATAAATATGAGTAGATACATTCAAATTTAGACAAGTTTAAAATAACTTTTATGAGAGTGAGAGTAATAAAAGGCCGCATGCTACCAAGATGCAGCACCGTCTGTCTCCATTTTGAAAAAAATGCCTGGGGCAATCAAGTTAATGAAAAAAGCTGTAAGTCCATATCCCCATGCATGCCAAAACCCGATTCAGGTGTGGCCTGATCATCAAATTAAGGAGAAGACAGCGGTCAGCGTAGGGCAGCTAGGCACATCGTTGAACCCAGATTCAAATCGATCGATCGTGGCGCAGCGACAGCTGCACTCCACACGCAACGCCGGCCAGTTGGGGCGGAGGACCAGCGTACCTTATCGAGGCTCGAGCTGCTGCCGCTCATCGTCGTCGCTGCTTTGGCACGGCAGGCAGCAGGGATCCGAGGCGACTTTTTCGCCACCCGGAACTGAATCCTCCACGTTTCTCTCCTCTGGCTGGCCTGACTGGCTGCTGACTACTGTTGTTACATGCGATGCCACCCGGTGGTCAGGGTACTTGACAACTCGCTTCTTCCACCACGTCGACAACAGTTGCACCCGCTCTCCTCTGCGGCTCATTCACCCTACTTTCGGTTCCGGTGGGGGCGCCCGGCCGGCCGCCCGGGCCTCACGTGGGGAGCTGCAGTGTATGACCTAGGTAGATGCATCTCTAGCAAAACCCTAAAACTCTATTACCCGACAATAACCAGTTTGGGTTCCTCAAAACTGGTTTCTGGGCCCGGAAAATCGGTGGATGCTGCAAAATTTAAAAAACATTCTTTCAAGCTTTTCAATTTCCATCACAAAAGATAATTCATCAGCAAGAGATTACATTGGTAACCCTAAACAAAATGGACATAGCGGCAAGCCGGCAACGGCGGGGGCTTCGCGAGGATGTTGTTCAGTCCTAGTCGAAGGAGGTCGAGACATCGACAAATTTTTGGAGGAGGGCATGCCGACATCAGAAGAGGCGCCTTGCCCCGTGCACCTCGGAGGGGTGGAGCACTAGAGCCCCTTCTCCAGCGTCGTGTGCACCGACCGCACGAGCACCCTACTCATTACCCGCTCGTTGGGATGAACGAAATCGGCGTCCTCCTCGTCATCGGACGCGTCCTCCCCCTCCTCTTTCTCTGGCTCTGGCTCCTCACCCCTCCTACTCGTTGGACGACGGGTAGTCAACGAGGTAGGGTATGCAACACACGGCGGTCAGGGAGTTCTCTGCCTCCACCAGGGGAGCACCGTGCACGGCTAGTTAGGCCGCACATCAAAGGTGTGCCTACTGTGTGCACACCATTGCTCGTTGAGCGTGGACTAGCCTGCGAGATCCTCGTCAGCGCGGAAGGAGGTGAGCAGCCGCACAGAGATCTGGAGGAGCCCTCACGACCGACAACGGAGCTATAACCCATCCCCATTGTAAGTCGGGTTGGAGGCTTGCTAGATCCGGTGTGGGTGGACGGAGTGGTGGGATGTGGTGGAGGAGGCGCGACCAAGGAGGTGGAGAAATGGGGATTTGGAACCCCCAAATACCTCTCCATCATGGTAATGCAACGGCCAAAACCGCATATCAGTCGGAAATAGGGGTTAGATGTTGTTGTGAGTTCTACCCTAAATGGAACCCTTTTGTGGGTTTTTCGAATCAGATGTGTGAACCGTTATGTGCAAATTCCATGTTAGGATTGTCCATAATGACATGTGTCGAGAAATGCATATTTTTGATAAAGAGAATATATTAATATCGTGAAGATACTAATTACATCCACCCTCTTCAACAACGCGATACATGTATGGTAATGCGGAAGCACACAACCAGAAAAACAAGAATAAGCTAGAAAGGGAAGAAGAAAAATCCTGCTATAATGTTTTAGTCCTTGTAACGAGAGCACAAACACCCTCAACAAAGTTCCCCAAAAGCGACGCCTCCTAGAAAGAAACACTGCACAAGTGCGTTATCACGCGATTATAGATTTTAGGTTTTCATCCCGGAGAAAGTCTCCGCTCTTAAAATAATGCATTCAACAAGATCATTTACAGACACAACCAAGTAAAGACATACTTTAAATTTTCACCATAAAATGTAAAACTTCGAACTTCTCCTACATATACATGTATACCAAACCAAAGTAGCTTCCTTGAAGAAAGGAAATAAAAGTAGACATACTGGAATCCCTCGTGTAAGTGGTACTACATTAGTTCGAGCTAGCTTGGAGGTTTATAAGTACTGCATACGCTTCATTTAAAATGATTGCGTGCATTGACATTTGGAGACAGATTATATTAGGTCAATAATTAGCAGTAGATTATCAAGGGAGAGTGTGACATTTGACCGGTCTTTCTTGGGAAAAAGTTTCCACATTGAGGTTGAGATCTCTTCCAGCCTAATGGAGCAGAGCCCGGTTGAAGATTGGGCATTGGACTATTGGAGGAACCGAGCAAGCAAATGAAGCGGAGTGCTGGATAGCTAAAGACACGTCGGGAAGGTCCATAGGATGCTCCAAGTCTTGTGTGCTTTAGTTTGTTTTTCTTCAAAATAAGAACTTCCACGATTGATACAGATACATTATGAGATCCACACAAGCACAAAAGCGTGAAGGCAATGTGGACATGAGCATGTAATTCATATTATTTATGCAGGACTCCCAAAAGTTAGCATCGGATGATACAATTTTTTTTAAAAAAAAACGCTCACATCCGGTCTCGCTGCATGATTAGTATGCACATATCCCCGTAACAAAGAAAAAACGAAAGTTGGCACAATACAAGTATATGGAGAACTTGTAAAACTCCTAAAGCGGTAAAAGGTCTATCCTTAGACTACGTTGTCAATTATATGGGATAAAAAAATATCTCTTTTCGTCTTTTCCAACCAAGCTACTAACTAAGTCTGTGTTATCCAAAGCAATAGAAAATAACACATATGGAACAAACATGTAGACATGTAAGTGACTTGCAAACTAAAATTACCATAGCGACTAAGCCCAAATCATTTCTACATAGATAAAGTGATCATATTACAATAATTACTCCCACCATAAATGCGAAATCTATATCTGTATATGCAACCAGCTGCAAATATGTTTGCAATAGTACTTGACGAGTACAAGTTAGAAGCTGATTGGACGACCGTCCAAATAGAATGTGTGAACTTGTATTGGGAGAACATGTATTTGATTGTCTCACCGTGATGAAACAACACTACGCTTCCATGCCCATCAAGCTTTCCAAGTTTATCCTGGGTAAGGATTACACCTTTGCGAACAAACCATGGGAAATTTATTTTATTTTAAGAGACACCTTCATATTCCTTATCTTTATTGTTGTTATTGACTTGCACTTCTGAATGAACAAGTGCTATGTGCATGGTATCCACCAAAAAATTTCCATTCTCGTGTAGAGTGGTGAAGAATTCTAGATTTCCTTGTGTCAATTGGACCATTGCCAAGCCAGGGTCCAACAAGACCTCACCTAAACATCATATTTAGTGGAGATATTTCCATAACATTAGCCATTGTATCACTATTGTGCCATAAGATATTACATACAGATGGATATTATTTCTAGAGAGTGGTATTCCTTGCCACTTATCCTCCAAGACCTTGATTTCTGTACCCTTTTTGATAACAAATGATTCAAAGGGAAATAAGTGTTTCCAAAACGAAGACCATCCTTGATAACACAAAATTAACATGTGTGAATAAATACCTTTTTTTGTTAAATATCGAAGCATTCCATCATAGACACAAATTCAAATAAAACATCGTCACACCGACAAAATACAATGCTTCACTTTTTAATCTAAAACTGTGAAACCAACTCCCAAACATATGGGGCACTGGTAGAAAAAACGGCTTTGGTCGCGGTTTGCAACAGCCATTAGTCGCGGTTGCGCAACCGCGACTAACGATGCGCGACTAAAGCCCCCCCCCCCTCCTTTAGTCGCGGTTGCTTACGAACCGCGACTAAAGGCCCCGCCACGTGGGCGGCTGGCATGCGGCGGGCGAAGGACCTTTAGTCCCGGTTTGTAACACGAACCGGGACTAAAGGCTATTTGATACGTCTCAAACGTATCTATAATTTCTGATGTTCCATGCTTGTTTTATGACAATACCTACATGTTTTGTTCACACTTTATATCGTTTTGATGCGTTTTCCGGAACTAACCTATTGACGAGATGCCAAAGTGCCAGTTCCTGTTTTCTGCTGTTTTTGGTTTCAGAAATCCTAGTAAGGAAATATTCTCGGAATTGGACGAAATCAACGCCCAGCATCTTAGAAATCCACGAAGCTTCCAGAACACCCGAGAGGGACCAGAGGGGGGCCACAGGGGCCCCACACACTAAGGCGGCACGACCAGAGGGGGGGCGCCGGCCTGTTGTGTGGGCCCCCCGTAGCCCTTCCGACTCCGCCTCTTCGCCTATAAGAAGCCCCCTGACCTAAAACCTCGATACGAATAAGCCACGGTACGAGAAAAGTTCCAGAGCCGCCGCCATCGCGAAGCCAAGATCTGGGGGACATGATTCTCTGTTCCGGCACGCCGCCGGGACGGGGAACTGCCCCCGGAAGGCTCCTCCATCGACATCACCGCCATCTTCATCACCGCTGATGTCTCCCATGAGGAGGGAGTAGTTCTCCATCGAGGCTCGGGGCTGTACCGGTAGCTATGTGGTTCATCTCTCTCCTATGTACTTCAATACAATAATCTCATGAGCTGCCTTACATGATTGAGATTCATATGATGATGCTTGTAATCTAGATGTCATCATGCTAGTCAAGTGGGTTTTACTTATGTGATCTCCGGAGACTCCTTGTCCCACGTGTGTAAAGGTGACAGTGTGTGCACCGTGTGGGTCTCTTAGGCTATATTTCACAGAATACTTATTCACTGTTATGAATGGCATAGTGAAGTGCTTATTTATATCCCTTTATGATTTCAATGTGCTTTGTATCGCTACTAGTTAATGTGCTACTCATGTGAAGTTATTAAAGTAGTCTATTCCTCCTGCATGATGTAATGGTGACAGTGTGTGCATTGTGTAGTTCTTGTCGTAGATTATGATCATAATATGTTGTAGGTTATGGAGTTGATTATCGCTATGATAGTATTGATGTGATTTATTCCCCCTTCATAGTGTAAAGGTGACAGTGTGTATGCTATGTTAGTACTCGGTCTATTTTGCAAAGATCTATTATGCTCCAAGGTTACTTAAATATGAATGTTGAATGTTGTGGCGATTGTTAACTCCGGCTTGAGGGAGCTCTTGTATCCCTACGCAACGAATGGTGTTTGTCATCCAACAAAAGAGTATATGTAGCACAAATGAGAGAAGTTATTATTTATTATGCGATCAATGTTGAGAGTGTCCACTAGTGAAAGTATGATCCCTAGGCCTTGTTTCCAATACTGCAAACACCGTTTATTTACTGTTCTACTGCATGTTTACTTGCTGCCATATTTTATTCAGATTACTATTACCACTCATATACATACATACTACTTGTATTTCACTATCTCTTCGCCGAACTAGTGCACCTATACATCTGACAAGTGTATTAGGTGTGTTGGGGACACAAGAGACTTCTTGTATCGTGATTGCAGGGTTGCTTGAGAGGGATATCTTTGACCTCTTCCTCCCCGAGTTCGATAAACCTTGGGTGATCCACTTAAGGGAAAATTTGCTGCTGTTCTACAAACCTCTCGCTCTTGGAGGCCCAACACTGTCTACGTGAAAAGAAGCGTGAGTAGACATCAAGCTATTTTCACGGCGCCGTTGCTCGGGGAGGAAAGGTAAAAGGTACTCACACTCCGGATCTCGGCTACTAAGCTATTTTCCGGCGCCGTTGTAAGTACTCGAAGCTATTTCCTTTAGATCCTGCAATTGCATCTTTTTGTTTCTTGTTTACACTAGTTAGGCATAATGGAAAGTAACAATGAGCTTCTTATTCTATTTCCTGAGTTAAGACATGGATTGTTTGCTGCGAAGATTAAAAAACCTATGGAATCTTATTTGCATGCTAGTAGCAATGATATTAGTATGAACGCTTTGAACACCATTGTTGCTAATGATATGGAAAATTCTAAGCTTGGGGAAGCTGGTTTTGATGAGCATGATATTTTTAGTCCCCCAAGCATTGAGGAGAAAATTTTCTTTGATGATACTTTGCCTCCTATTTATGATGATTATAATGATAGTGGTCTTTTGGTGCCGCCTACTATGAAGAGTAAATTTTATTATGATTATACTATGCCTCCTACACTTGATGAGAATAATAATGATAGCTACTTTGTTGAATTTGCTCCCACTACAACTAATAAAATTGATTATGCTTATGTGGAGAGTAATAATTTTATGCATGTGGCTCATGACAAGAATGCTTTATGTGATAGTTATATTGTTGAGTTTGTTCATGATGCTACTGAAAGTTATTATGAAAGAGGGAAATATGGTTATATGCATCTTAATAATATTAAGTTTCCCCTCTTTATGTTGAGAATCTTGAAATTGCGCTTGTGTTGCTTTTCTATGCTTACCACTTTGTTCTTCATAAATTTATTTGTGTACAAGATGCCTTTTCATAGGAAGTGGGTTAGGCTTAAATGTGTTTTAAATTTGCTTTATGATGTTCTCTTTTGCTTCAACTCTTCTTTCTTGCGAGAATATCATTAAAATTGCTGAGCCCATCTTGATGGCTATAAAGAAAGAACTTCTTGGGAGATAACCCATGTGTTTATTTTACTACAGCACTTTTGTTTTATATTTGAGTCTTGGAAGTTGTTTACTACTGTAGCAACCTCTCCTTATCATGTTTTTGTGCCAAGTAAAGTCTCTATGGTAAAGTTGATGCTAGATTTGGATTGCTGCGCAGAAACAGATTTGCTGTCTATCACGAATTTGAGCAGAAGTCTCTGTAAAAAAATCAAAAAAATCTGCAAATTTACGTGTGTGATCCTCAGATATGTACGCAACTTTCATTAGTTTCGAGTTTTTCCGTTTGAGCAAGTTAAGTGCCCCTTACAGGTTCATCTTTACGGACTGTTCTGTTTTTGACAGATTCTGTCTTTTATTTCGCATTGCCGCTTTTGCTATGTTGAATGGGTTTCTTTGTTCCATTAACTTTTAGAAACTTTGTGCAATGTCCAGAAGTGTAAAGAATGATTGTGTCACCTCTGAACATGTGAATTTTGATTATGCACTAACCCTCTAATGAGTTTGCTTGAAGTTTGGTGTGGAGGAAGTTTTCAAGGGTCAATAGAAGAGGATGATATACTATGATCAAGAAGAGCGAAAGGTCTAAGCTTGGGGATGCCCCGGTGGTTCATCCCTGCATATTTTAAGAAGACTCAAGCATCTAAGCTTGGGGATGCCCAAGGCATCCCCTTCTTCATCGACAACTTATCAGGCCACTTCTAGTGAAACTATATTTTTATTCAGATCACATCTTATGTACTTTACTTGGAGCGTCTCGTGTGCTTTTATTTTCGTTTTGTTATTTTCATTCTCTGAATAAGTTCATCCTTGTGTGGGAGAGAGACACGCTCCGCTTTTTCATATGAACACTAGTGTTCTTCATTCATGCTTTTAATGTTCAAGGGCGAAAGTTGATCGCTTCACTTATTTCTATTTGGTTGGAATCAGAAAATGCTTCACATGGTCTTGAATAATTTGATACTTGGCAATTGTTTTGAGCTCTCATATATCATGTTTAAGCTCATGCACCATGTAGTTTAAACCTACTAATGGAGAACTACCGTAGAGCTTGTTGAAATTTGGTTTGCATGATTGGTCTCTCTAAGGTCTAGATATTTTCTGGTAAAGTGTTTGAGCAACAAGGAAGACAGTGTAGAGTCTTATAATGCTTGCAATATGTTCTTATGTAAGTTTTGCTGTACCGTTTATACTTGTGTTTGCTTCAAACAACCTTGCTAGCCAAAGCCTTGTACTGAGAGGGAATACTTCTCGTGCATCCAAAAACTTGAGCCAAAACCTATGCCATTTGTGTCCACCATATCTACCTACTATGTGGTATTTCCTGCCATTCCAAGTAAATACTTCATGTGCTACCTTTAAACAATTCAAAAGCTATTATCTCTTATTTGTGTCAATGTTTTATAGCTCATGAAGAAGTATGTGGTGTTTTATCTTTCGATCTTGTCATTTACTTCTGACAGACTTTCACAATGGACTAGTGGCTTCATCCGCTTATCCAATAATTTTGCAAAAAGAGCTGGCAATGGGGTTCCCAGTCCCAATTAATTAACTTGCATTAATAATTCTCTTCACGTGTTTTGCTCTGATCTATCAGAAAGCAACTTAAATTTGCAAATAGACACTCCTCCATGGTATGTGAATGTTGGAAGGCACCCGAGGATTCGGTTAGCCATGGCTTGTGAAAGAAAAGGTTGGGGGGAGTGTCATCTAATAAATAAAACTAAAGTACATGTGTAAACAAAAGAGAAGAGGGATGATCTACCTTGCTGGTAGAAATAACGTCCTTCATGGGAGCCGCTCTTGAAAGTCTGGTTGGCGAGGTAGTTAGAGTACCCATTACCATTCGTTGACAACAACAAAAACCTCTCAAAACTTTACTTTTATGCTCTCCATATGATTTCAAAACTTGAAAAGCTCTAGCACATGATTTTATCCCTGCTTCCCTCTGCGAAGGGCCTATCTTTTACTTTATGTTGAGTCAGTTTACCTATTTCCTTCGATCTTAGAAGCAAACACTTGTGTCAACTGTGCATTGATCCTTACATACTTGCTTATTTGCATTCATCGTATTACTCTATGTTGACCATTATCCATGAGATATGCATGTTGAAAGTTGAAAGCAACTGCTGAAACTTATATCTTCCTTTGTGTTGCTTCGATGCCTTTACTTTGAATTTATTGCTTTATGAGTTAACTCTTATGCAAGACTTTTTGATGCTTGTCTTGAAAGTACTATTCATGAAAAGTTTTGCTATATGTTAGCAACATGTAGATCATTGCTTTGAATCACTTCATTCATGTCATATGCTTTACAATAATGTTGATCAAGAATATGATGGTAGCATGTCACCTCAGAAATTATTTGTGTTATCGTTTACCTACTCGAGGACGAGTAGGAACTAAGCTTGGGGATGCCGATACGTCTCAAACGTATCTATAATTTCCGATGTTCCATGCTTGTTTTATGACAATACCTACATGTTTTGTTCACACTTTATATCGTTTTGATGCGTTTTCCGGAACTAACCTATTGACGAGATGCCGAAGTGCCGGTTCTTGTTTTCTGCTGTTTTTGGTTTCAGAAATCCTAGTAAGGAAATATTCTCGGAATTGGACGAAATCAACGCCCAGCATCTTAGAAATCCACGAAGCTTCCAGAACACCCGAGAGGGACCAGAGGGGGGCCACAGGGGCCCCACACACTAAGGCGGCGCGGCCAGAGGGGGGGGGCGCCGGCCTGTTGTGTGGGCCCCCCGTAGCCCTTCCGACTCCGTCTCTTCGCCTATAAGAAGCCCCCTGACCTAAAACCTCGATACGAAAAAAGCCACGGTACGAGAAAAGTTCCAGAGCCGCCGCCATCGCGAAGCCAAGATCTGGGGGACAGGAGTCTCTGTTCCGGCACGCCGCCGGGACGGGGAAGTGCCCCTGAAGGCTCCTCCATCGACATCACCGCCATCTTCATCACCGTTCGTCGTCTCCCATGAGGAGGAGTAGTTCTCCATCGAGGCTCGGGGCTGTATCGGTAGCTATGTGGTTCATCTCTCTCCTATGTACTTCAATACAATAATCTCATGAGCTGCCTTACATGATTGAGATTCATATGATGATGCTTGTAATCTAGATGTCATTATGCTAGTCAAGTGGGTTTTACTTATGTGATCTCCGGAGACTCCTTGTCCCACGTGTGTAAAGGTGACAAGTGTGTGCACCGTGTGGGTCTCTTAGGCTATATTTCACAGAATACTTATTCACTGTTATGAATGGCATAGTGAAGTGCTTATTTATATCCCTTTATGATTGCAATGTGCTTTGTATCGCTACTAGTTAATGTGCTACTCATGTGATGTTATTAACATAGTCTATTCCTCATGCATGATGTAATGGTGACAGTGTGTGCATTGTGTAGTTCTTGTCATAGATTATGATCATAATCTCTTGTAGGTTATGGAGTTGATTATCGCTATGATAGTATTGATGTGATTTATTTCCCCTTCATAGTGTAAAGGTGACAGTGTGTATGCTATGTTAGTACTCGGTCTATTTTGCAAAGATCTATTATGCTCTAAGGTTACTTAAATATGAATGCTGAATGTTGTGGCGCTTGTTAACTCCAGCTTGAGGGAGCTCTTGTATCCCTACGCAACGAATGATGTTTGTCATCCAACAAAAGAGTATATGTAGCACAAATGAGAGAAGTTATTATTTATTATGCGATCAATGTTGAGAGTGTCCACTAGTGAAAGTATGATCCCTAGGCCTTGTTTCCAATACTGCAAACACCGTTTATTTACTGTTCTACTACATGTTTACTTGCTGCCATATTTTATTCAGATTACTATTACCACTCATATATATCCATACTACTTGTATTTCACTATCTCTTCGCCGAACTAGTGCACATATACATCTGACAAGTGTATTAGGTGTGTTGGGGACACAAGAGACTTCTTGTATCGTGATTGCAGGGTTGCTTGAGAGGGATATCTTTGACCTCTTCCTCCCTGAGTTCGATAAACCTTGGGTGATCCACTTAAGGGAAAACTTGCTGCTGTTCTACAAACATCTGCTCTTGGAGGCCCAACACTGTCTACAGGAAAAAAAGCGTGAGTAGACATCACTATTTCGAGTTATTTTTTTAATTCATTTGAGTTTCTAATTATTTTTCACTCCCTCTTTTTTTTCTATTTTTTTAGAATTTCTACTATTTCTGTTATTTGCATAGTTTAGTCACTAACTACACTTAATCTCTAGTCAAATTTCTTACCTGTGGTCGAACTTCCCGCTCGGTCACCCATCATCCCACTACTCCAGCACTAGCACGCTTAACTTCCAAGTTCCTTTCCCATCCTCCTTCCAAGTGCTTCGCGCGCATGTTGTTGATACTAGTATCATATCAATCCTATTAACATGTTGGTCGATGTCACACTTATTTATTGTTTGAATGTCAAATAATTATTTTAATAAACAAAAATAATGATGTAATAATAATCTTGAATAAATAAATATTAACTTTTTAAATTTATATTATAATTAATTTTTTATTTTTTAAAATATTTTTTTTGCCAAACCTAAAACCTGAAAATTTGAAAATCTAAAAATTGGCTAACTTTATGGTTAAGTAATAGTAATCTTTATGCAAGATGCAATTATTAATTTAAATTTTTAAAAAAATATAAAATACGTAATTTCTAACAAAAACTAAAATCTTCCTGCTTTCATATTTTCATTAGGAATTTTGAGAATCTAAAAATTGGCTAACCGGGTAATCCCAGGTGAATTCGGATGTAACTTTTTCCCAGGATTTTTTTGATATATTATACGTTTTTTCCAACATCGTATGCAAAAGTTATTGCGGTTTTACCATTTTTCTAAAAAAAATTGCAAAAAAAATGAAAATTCAAATTTTTTAATTTCTCTGAATAGTAGGTTGCATAACATACAAGAATCTGAAAACAATTTTTTTAATTTTCTATCATTTTCTTTTGTATTTTACAAAGCAAAAAAAGCCGATCCACGGGGGGGGGGTGCGGGGTGCATGGGGAGTGAAAAATGCGGAAAAACCTTTAGTCGCGGTTGGGGACACCAACCGCGACTAAAGGGCCCCTTTAGTCGCGGTTGGTGTCCCCAACCGCGACTAAAGGTTTTTCCGCCGGCCGCATCCTTCCATAGCCCTTTAGTCCCGGCTGGTGTTACCAACCGCGACTAAAGGGGTACCCTTTCGTCTCGGATGGAGCATTAGTCGCGGGTTGCCTCCCGAACCGCGACTAAAGGGGTTGGACGGAAGCCCTTTTTTCTACCAGTGGGGTATGGTAAAAAAGTGGATACAAGTTAGATGCAAATACAACAATAAATCAAACATGAAGTGAAATTGACAACCAAGGAACCCATGTTTTATAGTCTTATCTTTATGAAGAGAAAGTAACATTTTGTACTTCCATGCTAGTTTCTTCTACATATTTCGTTAATATGACCCATGTGCGCATATACCGAACACTTGTTACGAAACGACATGAGAAAGTGTGTGTGTGTGTGTGGAGGGGGGGGGGACGTGTGTGCTAGTAATAGACATATTAGGCAAGAGATGCCCATCTGAACCCAAGCTCATATGCTCCCGTTCCGATAATTTTAGAAAAAAAAAAACCAAATTATTTTGGCAACGAATATGAGTTGTGCGAAATTTCATGTTTAGTGCTCTATGTAAAAATAACAAAATTTGTGTTGTTTCGAGCAGTCGGATTTGTTGTTTGTAAGAACCAAATGTGTCTTTTTTCATAGATCACTACTTGTTTGCAAAAAAAAAGGCTTATTTCTACAGGCCGTCGGTCTTCCTTTGCCGACGGTCACATGGCTCGGCTCCTCTCCTCGATGCATATGCCGACGGCCCTGATAAAAAGTCGTCGGCCTGTGGTACAGGCCGTCGGCGTACATCCATTTTCTTGTAGCGAGAACACGTGTTTCTTGCATGTGTTCCTATTTTTTTAAAAACAATATACGAATGAGTATACACCTTCGTATTGATCTAGGCAGTAATGCTGGCCCTCCCTCTCCTGTGTGATCTGGCTTTACCGACACAGAGCTGTGTGCATCCATGCAGGCAGGGCAGGTTCTACCTTACAGCTAGCCGGTAAAAAGGAGAGGCTTTTTCTTTCCCTCCTGCGCTGCACGGCTGCACGCACTGCCTCATGCCATGGGGAAAAATGTTCAATCGAGTGAGCCACTTTCTGCGGTACCGTCCACAGCCCCTGACACCAATGACCAATCTCTCCCTGCCTCACACACACACACACACTGCAACTTCCAATGTTACGCGATCCGAAGCTCCTAACTACGACTCATTCCACGTTGCAATCCAAATAGAACCACGTGATGCAGCAGCTTCGTTTTAGGACCCCTTTAGATTGAAGAATCTTCAAAAGGAAACGTGGAGGAATCCAATCCACAGGATTTTTTCTAATGGATTTTTTAGGATAAATAAATAACATCTCCAAAATTCCTACTCCGTTTTTTTTAAAATGGAGAAGCCCAGCCCCTACATCAGTCCATGCATACAGTTTTTATTTACATTTTATTCAACAAAGTTATGTCAAGAGCATACATCATAAAACATAAAATCATTGTTTAACACCTAGAAACCCGACAACAGGTGAATTAACATTCTTGAAAACACAAACAACGTCGGCCGTAGAAGTCGTCGATGCGCTAGATACACACCACTCCACCACTATGTGCTGCTATCTAGGAGATGCTCCAAAAACGATGCCTCAAGAGGAAGAACGGCGCAGAAAGCGTCGCACTCGTCCAATCCGGGACACCCAGATGTGAGGTTTTTCTCGGAGCAGCGCGAGTAGGTAGACATTGGTTGCCATGGCGATGCGTTCAACAAGGTAACGACGTATAAATGCCGCCATCGTCTGCCATCTACATTCGGCACCTCAATCCCATATGAATATCAATATGCAATCTAATATTATTTTTATGCCCATTCGTGTAGGATCAATACATTTTTCATGTGTTCTCCTTGAGTTCCATTGAAATGATTATTTCTATAATTTTTCTGTGTTTGCTATCCTTTGTTTTGTACCCGCAATCCTACCACATTCCTGCGTTTTTTTTTTTTAAAATGGAGGCAAAAGCTTTGCCTCATCTATTAATTAAGAAGAAGTTGCTTAGTTTTTAGGAGAAAACCGAGCGAAAACCTACAACAACAGGGCCAAGCCCATACCAACAGCACACCCACAAGAGAACAACATCAAAAGCAACCTCTAAACCAACATCCGAGAGCACAACGTCGCAAAGAAGACCCACTAAAAGGACATGACAACCAAAAAGAGTCCAACAACTAATCAACCGGCTCTCTTCCTTCTTATGCTCCTGATAGATACTTTCCTGAGAGACTTCTCCACCCTCCTGATCATATCCTCCGAGGCCTTTCCTGCCAAGACGCAGTCAATGTCCTTGCCATATCCAGGGCTAGCCGCCTCCAAACTAGCAAGCAAGCCGCAAAGCTCTTTTGCAAAAAGAGCCTCAGAACTAGGCGCCAACACTGCTCCACGGTCCAAAGAGGTGAGGGACTGGCAAGGCTCCAACTGTGGTGGCGGGGGTGTCATGGCCACCTCCAAGGTCTCCAAAGAGCCTAACACCAGCGGAAGCACCGCAGGAGAATCACCACGCAACACATGTCGCTCTAGCGTGATCTGCAACACCGGAGCCAAGGTCTCGTCTCTGCCCTCGCTCTCCAAGGCAGCCGGCACAACAGGTTGCAGCGACTGGCCGGGGCTACCACGAGGAGAGAAACAGCTGTAGAGATATTCTTCCTCAACCACAGATGACTTCTCCTCAGCGGAGCCAAGTGCAAGTGAAACCTGCACGGTGGCGAGCTCATGTCCACCTGAAGAACATGCCTCCGTAGGCTCCAAAGAATCACCAACATGTGCCAACAACAACTTGAGACTTGCCACCTCCTCACGGAGGGGGCGAGTCGCCTCCTCGATGTGCGTAGCAACCAACTGGGTGAGCTCCATGCGCATCAAGGAAAGCTGGCACTGAAAGCGTAGCAACCAACTATTTCTTTATTTAATAACCATGTGATCCAAAGAAACCCTTAAGTTAGTTTTGATTTACATGTGTATGCATTCCTTTTCGTCGCAAGGCACTACAAGCGGCGTATGCATTATGCGAGAAATTAGGAAAAAATAGCATATGAATCATACTACCAAAGGGACCATCACAACCACATTTATGCTAGATGCTATACCTAACTAGTTATTATCAAATGAGAGAGTGTCCCTTTTTTAGCGTGCCAATGAAAAGTATTTGTGCAATCCTTAACATGTTCGGCAAAACTAATCAAAGTACACAAGGAACATCGAAAAATATGAGTGTGTTATTGCATCCTAACCTGTTGTTAACCAGGATTGAATACTGTGAGTGTCATGGGAGCTGCATATGGTTGTTGGAAGGGAGGGACCATGCATCCAGCTGCCAAAAAATATGTATGCAGCAGCTCAGTCACCAATGCAGTCAAAACCAATCTTGGAGACAAAGTTTGTTGAAATTTGTTTGTTCAAAGGGGGTGCCATACCACCTAGAAGTGAGTGGCCACCTCACTGGCCTGCAGGTCTGCCTGGCTCTAATAAAGCGGTGCAAGAGACTGAGCCACGGGTTAAACAATGCCAGCCTTCTACCGCAAGTGCCATCATCAGAATCCTCTGTACCCTTGCACATGATCACTTGATCATATTGTTTCCTCAGGATGAATATATATTTCACACACCTTGTCACGAAACATCCGATAAGATTATCAGAGATAGTATGGTTGAATGTATCACATTGTGTGTAAGCTTGAAATTGTTCTTTATTTCCATGTGAATACATTCATGAAACATGAATAGGTTTCTTAGTGGCTGTCTTCATGTACGCATACAAATGCCAGTTATTCATGAAACATGAATGAAATGGAAGAGTGGATGAGGAATGGTAGCTGGAAATTTTATGCTGCTGTGATCTCAAGTCTCAGCCCCAACTGAAAGCCTGAGCCAAGGGGTGGCTTGCTTGCATCATTTGCAGCGTGGCCCTGGCAACAAGCACACTCTGCCTGCCTGCACTAGCTGGCAAAAGATTTCAAGCCTGCAAGGACCAACTGCTGCACATAGACAAGGGAGCAAACAAAAAAATGCAGAGAGATGGCCAGCCAGCCTAGCCATTCATCACACATACTGTACACATGTACTCTGACCGCGGTCAAAGAATCATTGGCTTATTCTTTGTGTGAGTTTTTTTACTAAATCTTTAGTGGAACCTGTGAATGATGGACTGTCTCTTGTGCATAGCTGTGTAGTTCTTGAAAGCTGCCTAGATGGGAATAGTAACCAGGTTACTCGTTGTGGTGTCCTGTGACTTTTCTTTCCTTGGTCGGTTAGAAAGCCTTCCCACCTGCTATCTCACCCTGGGCCATTCTATTTATTTAACCTGTTTTGAGGGCAGAATAAGGCCCTGTTCGGCAGTAGTGGATTTTTGGGGATTAGGTGGGTTAACCCCAGCGGGATTGGGTGAAACCACGCCACTCACCAAATCCCCTCAAAAACACTTACACCTTAACCTCTTACAACCCCTCTCTTTAAAACGCTGTTTGGTAGGTAGGTGCTTTCGCTGTGTGCGTGGCCAGCAGCCAGAAACGCGAGGAGGGGCGAGCGTTTCTCTTCCACTCCAAACCCGGCCTACCCGACGTGTATTTTTGGGGATTGCTCGGGTAAGCCCGCTAGAAACCGGCCTACCGAACAGATCGGCCGTGGTTTCTGGTGGATTAAAACTGGGCCGGGATGAGACACCAAAAAACCTGTCAAACCACGGCTGCCGAACAAGGCCTAAGGTGTTTTTTTTGTGAGGGAGCAGAATAAGGTGGTTTGGTAGGTAACCTGACAATAACAGAGCTTATATTAAGCTGAGGGTGGTACTCATTACTCAAAAAGTGGCTGAGCAAGTAGAACGGTGAAAATACTGATTATAATATTTTGGTACACAATTTATCACTTGGCAAGATGTTATTACAATGCACTGAATGGGTACAACAAAAGAATTCTGCAGTTCTATTTTAACTAGCAATGTTTCTAAGCAAGTCTATATCAGTTATCGAACTGGCCTCTATCTAAGAGTTGCAAAACAACATCACTAGTATTATAATTTCACCCAAATTTATTTGGTTCATGATTGTCTTAATGCTTTCACAGGTAGCTTTGGTGTTCGGCTGTATAGAGAGGGATGGTTCCATTAGTAATAATCAGCCTCCCTAAAGCATTTGCGAAGTTGTTTTGCTAATAATTGAGTGGTTTAGGAGAGCAGTATGAGAAACAAGTAGACTAATTATTATCGGAGAGTGCTTCTAGAGAGAGGCCTGGTTTTTTCTCCCCTTCATCGGCGGTGGAGCATGCGACATGGTGGTGTTGTGCCTTCACGGTATCCGTTGGTGTGTCGCTGATTTTGGTGGTGCGTTTGTCTTGGGTTCCATCGATTTCTACAAACTAGTGGATGACTTTGTGCCCCTTGTATCCAGCTTTGCTCGATTTTCCTATAAACCGAGCAACTCTCATCCTCAGAGTTCATTTCGAGCTTCTCCAAAAAGATAGCTATTTCGGGGTGGTGTGGCACTTCTTAAGTTTCCACATTCAAAGATAATTATATACATTTTATACCATTTATACAGTCATGATCCCTCATACAATCATATATTTCCGGCAATTGAATTGATTAAAAAATGGTTTTTTGAAATTCACAAGCTTTTTCTCCCATAGATGACTAAAATGATCTCTATCAAATGATAACAATTTTGAAAAATGTTTTACCCTCCATAAAAAAGTGCATGTACTTCAACATAAAATGTTCACTTAGCTTGTAGCAATGTATGGTTTTTGTTAACTAGAAGAAAATGTTCCACTTCTTTTAGGATAATAAAATAAAATTTTGAAGCGGTTTGTGAAAATGTTCAGCTATATTGAAAATATTGATGTAGAGCCCAAATATATATGTGTGTGGCAAACTTGTTTCCATATCGTACTCTCGTGTTGAACAATACGATATTCCGCATTTGAACCATACCTTATCATTTTTTGGAAAAATACACAGTAATATTGAAAGGACACAAATGTCGCCTAGAGGGGGGGGGTGAATAGGCGGTTTAAAACTTTTACGAGATGGGCTTAACAAATGCGGAATAAAACTATCGTTTACTTTGTCAAGCCCAAAGCCTAAATACTATGGTTCACCTATGTGCACCAACAACTTATTCTAAGCAATGGTTCACCTATGTGCACCAACAACTTATGCTAAGCAAGACAAACAACTTATGTGATAGCAAGATATATATAACTTCAAGCACGATGGCTATCACAAGGTAAAGTGCATAAGTAAAGAGCTCGTGTATAGAGATAACCGAGGCACGCGGGAGACGATGATTTATCCCGGAGTTCACACTCTTGCGAGTGCTAATCTCCGGTGGAGAGGTGCGGTGGCTTAGTGCTCCCGAACGCCACATGAGGCTCACCTTGAGGTGTGGTTGCTCGATGCACACCAACGCCACAAAGGCCTCACCCCAAGATGCGGTACTCACACCACACACCGAACGCCACGAAGGCGCCTCACCTAAATCTCCGGTGACCCTCGCCACAAAGTCCTAGGTCACGGTTCCACTAAGGGATTTCCTTCGAGGCGGAAACCGGGCCTTACACAAAGGTTGGGGCACACATCCACAACTTAATTGGAGGCTCCCAATAAATCACCACAAAGGTCTAGAATCCGTCTAGGGTTCCAAGAACCCAAGAGTAACAACCTTCTTGCTTTCACCACCACGAATCACCGCGGAGAACTCAAACCGATGCACCAAATGCAATGGCAAGAACACAACAAAGATGCTCAAGTCCTTCTCTCTCAAATTCCAACAAAGCTACAAAAGCTATTGGGGGAATAAGAGAGGAAGAACAAATAAGAGGAGGAACACCAAATTTCTCCAAGATCTAGATCTAGTGGATTCCTCTCACAAAGAGAGTGATTTGATTGGTAGGAATGTAGATCTAGATCTCCTCTTCCTTTTCCCTCAAAAAGATTCAAGAAACATAGGAGGAGTAGAGGGAAAGGAAAGCTCTCAAGGTCAACAATGGTGGAGAGCACAAAGGGGAAGAGGTGGCTGCCCAAGGAGGAAGAAGGGGGTCTTAAATACCCCCTCCCATCGAAATATGACCGTTTGAGTATGCTCAGACCGGATTTTCCGGGCCGGATATTTGCAAAATATCCGGCCCCCGAAAAACGGCTAAGGACCAGAAAAAACGTGCCCCAGGATGGGGGCCGGATATTTGGCCGGATTTTCCCAGAAACCGGATTTTTCGGGGGGGCCGGATTATCCGCCCCAAACTTGGACCGGAATATCCACCCCCCTGAAAACTGGTGAAAACATCAAACTGAAACGGGCATAACTTTAGCATCCGGACTCCGATTTTGATGATCTTGGGCTTGTTTTAAAGCTAGGAACAAGCTCTACAAGACCATGCAGGGAACCATCATAATCCAACAATGTAGGATAGAAACAAATGATAAAAGGTTTGACCTATCTAAAAAAGACATACCGGTGATAACCTCCAACCTTAAAAATGCAACAAGTTGCCCTTGCAAAAATCATTTTCGTTGAACTAGAGCTTGTCATGAGAATAAGCACAAGCTCTAAAAAATAACATGGATAAGATCCAAATAAAACCAAGAAAGATCATGCAAGGATGCAAAGGTTTGAGCTCTCTCCGAACGCTACGATCGAGTTACTCACTCGAGAGCCCTCTTGATAGTACGGCAACTAAACTATAAACCGGTCTCCAACTACACTATGAGACCGGTAAGAAAGAAACCCTGTCAAGAGCAAACCTTATACTTGCGCATTCCACTTGAGCTCGATGATAATAATCTTGACCGCAACAAGATGGAACGCCTTTCTTGATTGTGCTTGCTTGACGAAGTCTTGTGGATCGCTCCCCCATAATCCATCATGGGAGAGCTTCTTCTTCGGCGCATCTTCACATATCCATGAACACCATATGGAGAGCATGCTTCAAGCAAATGATCTCTTTGAGATGGCTCACCTTGAACTTGCACATCATTTCTTCATGGCAAGCTTCAAGCTATGATCTCTTCGAGTTGGCTCATCTTGAACTTGCACTTCATTTCTTCATGGCAAGCTTCAAGCATATGATCTCTTCGAGTTTGGCTCATCTTAAACTTGCACTTCATTTCTTCATGGCAAGCTTGGAGCATATGATCTCTTCGAGTTTGGCTCAGCTTGAACTTGCACTTCATCATGTTGATGTCTTGAAGTAACTTGAGGGCTCACTTCATCTTCATCTTCAAGACATACTTGACACTTGATATTTTTCATCAATTTCTTCTTATTGCAACCTTGAAGCCAACATATGGTTCAAGCATTGCCTATGGACAACACCTACAAATATAACTCAATGCAAATATTAGTCCATAGAGATTGTCATTAATTACCAAAACCACACATGGGGGCTCCATGCACTTTCAAATTTGTCCAATCAAAGTTTCACCGTGAATGTTCAATTGTTAGGAAAATATAAATATATTATTTGATCATGCTCATGGAAAAAATGCTAAAGAGACTTGGCCCTCACATTATCCATAGAAGGTAATAGGTGTAAGTCGTAAAATGTACTCTCTAATTTTCTTCCCTAGCATTTAATAAAAAATAACTAAAGCCTGAAAAAATCATTTTATAAGGGAAAACATATTTATAATGGATAAATTAGACTTCTCTCATATTTTTAAGGGATCATCTCTTAGTTAGTTAAGGAAACACAACCTACTCCGTACTTTTTTCTTCATTCTCTCGTCCAACTAAACAAATGTAACATGAAAAGTATAAAAAAAAGGCTGACATCACTCCCTCTACGGTGCTTTTTGACAAATCTTACCCTCTGGTGAAACTAATGCTTCATCTTCCACATAGCGAAACCAATTGGTGCCAAGGTGCACAATATCGGCTCCATCTTCGTTGGCGCCAAATCGAGCGGTCAGATTCTAAAGTAGTTCCGTAGAGAGGCAGATGAGCCATTAATTTCGCCAAAGGGCTAGATTTGTCAAAAAAAAAAAACTATTGTGCACGCTCTATGTTTTTTTTGTAAGAGAAAAAAATGTGCATGCCGTTACCGGTAAATAGTGACGCCTCGGCCCATTTCTTAGCGGACTGGGTGCCCTTTACGGGCCTCCATTCCACAGCCCAAAACCAAAGAACCCATACCACCGAGACACCACCGTTCTCCTTCTCCGCCAAAATTCCGTGGTTGCTCACTCACTCACACCTCCCGAATTCTCCCCCAAATCGGTCTGCCTCCCTCCGCCCCATTTCAAACCCCACAAAATCTCACCGCAAATCCACAATGCCGCCCGCGCGCCGCCGCCGCCGAACCGCCCCCGCCGCCGGAGACGACGACTCCGCCCCCACCTCCGCCGCCGACCTCCTCGCGCTCGCCATCACCCTCCTCCCCGCCACCACCTCCACCTCCGCCGCCGCATCTCTCAAAACCCCTCCCCACCTCAAGCACACGGTCCACTCCCTCCCGGACTCCCACCCGGTCCTCCTCGCCCTCCCGCAAACCCTAGCCCTCGCCATCTCCTCCTCACCAGACCCCGCCGCCCCCGCCTCCCCCCGCGCCGCCGCGGCGGCCCTCCTCCTCCACCTCCTCCTCACCCACCCCACCCACGCCCCCCGCTGGGACGACCTCCTCCGCCCGCTGGCGCTCCTCCACGACCGCCTCACGCTCCTCGCCACCGCCAACCCGCCCCTCGCCGCGCTCGCCGCCTCCTGCTTCGAGCTCGCCTGGCGCGGGGCGGCGCCGGGCCGCGACGCGCTCGTCGCGCAGACCCTACCCTACCTCTTCTCCCACGCGCTCACCTCCGGCTCCAACGCCCGGCCGCTCCTCCGCCGCCTCTTCGCGCTCCGCGACGCGCTCCCGCTGCTCGACTACGCCGACGACAGCATCTCCGACTTCAAGATGCTCCTGCTGCGCTGCTTCGTGTCGCCGCACTTCCTCAAGGCCGAGGAAGGGCGGAAGCTGCTCGCGCTCCTGCTCGGGGTCAGCCAGGGCCTCGCCACCGAGGGGCTCCAGCTCGTCAGGGCGCAGGTCGGGATGATGCGGGGGAGGCGGGCCGCGGTCGTCGCATACGGGGAGGTGGTGTTCAGGGCATGGAAGGACGGGGCGTGGGTTAGGGGCGAGATTGGGGAACAGTTCCTGCAGGGGATGGTCGAGACGGCGGTGCATGCCGCAAACAAGGACGTGGCCAAGGCTACCAGGAGGATACTCTGGGCCTTCGTCGAGCAGAAGGCGGTGCCTGGGGTTGAAAAGCTCGTCTTCAGGCTCTGCGAGCCTGTGGTCTTCCGATCATTGCAGGTACATGCATTCTCTTCTTCTTCTCTGCTGGCTGCTGACCACCACCATATTGGAAATGCTTTCTCTGTAATAGATGAAATTACAATTCAAGTGAATTGGCCATGAATTATGATAGTGTAATGCCTTTCTTAGGTTAGGCGTAAGAATGGCAGATAGCGGACTCTGCTCAAATGGCTGGTCTAGTAGTGTTTATTCCCACATACAGGACTTAGACTAGAATTCTAGAACTAGCTTATTCCTGTTCCCTACTTGGTTAGAATCCTGGAAGTAGCATGTTCTTGATGCCTATTTAGTTCTCTGGAAATAATGTCCTGCTTTCTCAAATACAATTGTCAAACTATTGCAGTAACATCTGAAAATAACGAAAATAGTTAGCAGAACTTCGAACTACTAACTGCCGTAATAGAAAAGAGAGAGTTTAACTCATCGCATGACTGTAACTTCGACAAGCATCCACAATTTCATATGACAGTTCACATGATCTCTCAGCCTCTTATTTTACATTCTACTTGTTTATTATCTCACCTTAGCTCATTGAACTTCTCGGGGAGTTGAGAAATACTCCCTCCATTCACTAATATAAGCTGTCTTAGCTTTTTGTAGATCCATCTATTTTGGTATGTATCTAGTCTATTTTTAATGTGTAGATTCACTCATTATGGTGTGTATCGAGCTCACTTTAAAATGTCTAAGGCGTCTTATATTTATGAACAGAGGGAGTAATTCTTAAGTTTTCACATGATTAGGTTTTGAACAAAATGAAATTTATCAGTACTGTGATACTCAAGATAAAAGCGTGCCTACTGGATTATATTCACTCATTAAATAACGCTGCAGCCTGCATATGAATATTTGATCAATGAATATTGAGCAGTACCAGTAGGTACAATATCATGTACACTTCTGCTTTCAAACAATTTCACTTGCTGACTCTACATAGGTACAATATCATGCACAACTCTGTTTTCAAATAACTCAATGGAATACTTCAAGTTTAGTTTATACTCGGAAATTCTATTCACTTATCTTTCAATTTTTAATGTTTATATAAATGTCAAATAATATATGTAGGGAACACTTCAAGTTTTAAACACTTTTTGGTTATCTCAATATTCTAATTTTTGGCAGGTTGCGAACTCTAATGTTCGCCTTAATGCTTTACATCTTCTATTAGATGTATTTCCCCTTGAAGACCCAGATGTGACAAAGGATGTCAATGATCCTCTGTTAGAGAAGCAGTTCTACTTGCTAGACAAACTTCTCATGGATGACTGCCCAGAAATACGTGCAGTTACAGTTGAAGGACTTTGCCGTATTCTTAACCAGTTTTGGGAAGTTATTCCATCGCCAACTATTTCAAAAAAATTGAGTAAAATTGTTGATGATATGTCCAAAGATTCTTGCAATGATGTCCGTCTATCAACTCTCAATGGCCTCATATACCTGCTTGACAATCCACAAAGTCATGACATACTGAAAGTTCTACTTCCAAGATTAAGCGATATGGTCTCTGATCCTGCTTTATCTGTCAGAGTTGCTGCTGTAGATCTCCTTTTAGCTATTCGTGATCTTAGATCTTTCCAGTACAATAAGGTATGGTACATAGGCATTGTATACATATCCTGATTACACTTTTGCTTGAGTCACCTTTGCTTTGCATTTATAATATTTTCAATCTGAGCACATATGGTAGTCTATATTTGGATATTTCTGGTAGGATTTTTAACGCACATTTTCTGTTTTAGGTTGTTGGTTTGGACACTTTATTATCTTCACTTGCAGACGACCACCCTCGTGTTGCTCAGAAAATCACAAAGCTTCTCATTCCTTCTTACTTTCCATCTAAGTTGTCTCTGAAAGAAGCATGTGCTCGCTGCATTGCACTCATAAAGAGATCGCCGGCAGCTGGGGCAAGGTTTTGTGAATTCGCTCTGTCTGAAGGATCATCCTCACGATCTCTTGTTGAGTTTATTAAACTCGCTGTTACTCTGGCATTGTCACCATCAGGATTGAAGTCAGAGCAGACTGACGGTCTTATAATTGCTTCGGCCAAACTAATAAAAAGTTTATCTGATGAGGGCTCTAGTTTGGTTGGTTTGAGAGAATGCTTTGCAAATGCTAAGCTGAAGCTGCTCTTTAAAACTGCAGTTTCTGATAATGCCCAGGCTGCTCTTCTTAGTATGGTTCCAGTAGTATCACCTGATGGTCTACGTGTATTGCATGCCGAATGCATGGATACAGTTATAAATGCTGCTGTGAGTTCCAAGCAGGAAGAATGTCAAGAAGCATTGCTGGCAGCACATAAGTTGGTCCATCTGAGTGGCTGTTCTGATGAAATGTTTGAAGCACTGACTAATATTCTGCAATCTAAAGCCTCTTGTTTTTCTGAGATCTATGGACTAGAGCCTCCATTGTGCCCTGTTGCATCTTCAAAGAGGAAGAAAGGGAAGTCGCTTAAGAAAACACCAGCGAGGTCTGACGATGTGGCTGGAAATAAGTCATCCACATCAATCTTGAATAGTGAAGAACTTGCTGCTGTAGGGGGAGCATCATGGCAGATAAATGAAATACTAAAAGCTGAAGAAATGAGAGCTGCTTTTCTGCAATCGTATGCTGAAATTGCATTTTCTTCTCTGAAGGTCATTTCTCAAGTGTACATTGAGCAGTGCCTACATTTTGAATCTTTAGACCTGACGCCAGTGTTGGCCTATTTGAGTTTGGCTACACATAGCGCTCTTCAGGATGTTGATCAAACAGATATTGGCTGCTCTGAGGTGAGTTAATTTACACAGTGCCGCCACACCTACTTTCTTGTTGATAAACCATGCTCATCTGGTTAGGCATCAATAGGGAGCTAAATCGAGATTTGTTGATTGCTCTACTGTTATCTTAGATAGTTTTCTGCAGTGTATGATTGTTTCAGTATTTTATATTCAATATTTTGTCACTCATATAAATTTCATCTTGTGTCAGTCGACAACTGTCAATCAGTCACTGGATCATCTGCTGAAATGTTATGACAAATTTGCAAATGGATCTTCCACCAGCTCAACAACAGCGTTGAACAAGAATGAGAAATCTGCACAACATGAACATCCGCAGCATGGCACCCTTGGAGGTATGCCTTCACCAAACGTACACAACTTTTTATGTGGTAACCCTCTTTGCACTGAATCATTTGTTTGTCAACACAATATCTGATATTCTGAAAGCATGCAAAGAGTAT
>NC_061510.1:309715778-309752148 GCF_022539505.1 Lolium rigidum | reverse complement strand
AAAATGAAATTCAATGACTTTGAATGTAATGCTCTATGTGATCTTGGTGTAAGTATTTCTGTTATGCCTAAAAAGATTTATGATATGCTTGACTTGCCACCATTGAAGAATTGTTATTTGGATGTTAATCTTGCTGATAATGTTAAAAAGAAACCTTTGGGGAGGATTGATAATGTGCGCATTACGGTTAACAATCACCTTGTCCCCGTTGATTTTGTTGTCTTGGATATTGAATGCAATGCATCTTGTCCTATTGTGTTGGGAAGACCTTTTCTTCGAACCGTTGGTGCTCGTTATTGATATGAGGGAAGGTAATATTAAATATCAATTTCCTCTCAAGAAAGGTATGGAACACTTCCCTAGAAAGAGAATGAAGTTGCCTTTTGATTCTATTATTAGAACAAGTTATGATGTTGATGCTTCTACTCTTGATGTTACTTGATTTGCACTTTCTGCGCCTAGCTGAAAGGCGTTAAAGAAAAGCGCTTATGGGAGACAACCCATGTTTTTACTACAGTACTTTGTTTTATATTTGAGTCTTGGAAGTTGTTTACTACTTTAGCAACCTCTCCTTATCATGTTTTTGTGCCAAGTAAAGTTTCTATGCTAAAGTTGATGTTATATTTGGGATCGCGCTGCAGAAACAGCATTGCCGTCTCGTCAAGAATTCTGTCACAAGTCTCTGTAGAAAATTCGAAAAAATCTGCCAATTTACGAGCGTGATCCTCGGATATGTACGCAACTTTCATTAGTTTTGAGTTTTTCCATTTGAGCAAGTCCGGTGCCATTTTAAAATTCGTCTTTACGAACTCGTTCGTTTTTGACAGATTCTGCCTTTTATTTCGCATTGCCGTATTTGCTATGTTGGATGAATTTCTTTGATCCATTAATGTCCAAGTAGCTTTGTGCAATGTCCAGAAGTGTTAAGAATGATTGTGTCACCTCTGAATATGTGAATTATTAATTGTGCACTAACCCTCTAATGAGTTTGCTTGAAGTTTGGTGTGAAGGAAGTTTTCAAGGGTCAAGAGAGGAGTATGATATACTATGATTAGGGCTGGGCATAAAAATCTGAGCACCGAACACCGAACCGAACTAACCGGAACCGAAACCGAATACACCGAAACCGAATTAACCGAAAACAAATTCGGTGCTTAAATTTGAAAAACCGAATTTACATTAACAAATTCGGTTTTAACCATCTATTAACCGAAATAACCTTAAAAACCGATATAGCGTTAACGGATAGCATAATCGTCTTATATAGAAGTTCACTCGTCAATCATTTGAACTAATTTCTTTGCCCAACAACCGAACTCCAAGCAAGCCAAAGTCCTAAACTCCACGTACCAAAATAAGTTACAGAAGACCTCATGCACGTAGTATATGTATACAAGTTTCCCCCCAAAAATAGTACGTGTATATAAGCATATGTTTAATTTTATTTTGCCCCATCTAGCTATGTATGAGTAGTTTGCTACTACATGGGTCGTATAGTTCCTGGAGTTAGGAGGAGCACTGAGCTTCCAGTCACAGCAACTCAGGCAACTCAGGCAACTGCCAAGCTAATGCGTGCCATCATACATACTTGACTTTTATTTTTGATCAAAATTAGGTTAAATCGGTTAAAAACCGAACACCGAACCGAATTTTTAGATAACCGAATTACAAATTAATTAGGAAACCGATATAATTTCGGTTCTCATTTCTTATTCCCCGAATTATCAAAAAAACCGAAAAACCGAACCGAATTTTCGGTTAAAACCGAACGCCCAGGACTAACTATGATCAAGAGGAGTGAAAGCTCTAAGCTTGGGGATGCCCCCGTGGTTCACCCCTGCATATTTTAAGAAGACTCAAGCGTCTAAGCTTGGGGATGCCCAAGGCATCCCCTTCTTCATCGACAACATCATCGAGTTCCTCCCCCGAAACTATATTTTTATTCAGCCACATCTTGTGTTCTTTACTTGGAGCGTCGGTTTGTTTTTGTTTTTGTTTTTGTTTGAATAAAATGGATCCTAGCATTCACTTTGTGGGAGAGAGACACGCTCCGCTGTTGCATATGGACAAATATGTCCTTAGGCTTTACTCATAACGTTCATGGCGAAGTTTTTTCTTCGTTAAATTGTTATATGGTTGGAATTGGAAAATGCTACATGTAGTAATTCTAAAATGTCTTGGATAATGTGATACTTGGCAATTGTTGTGCTCATGTTTAAGCTCTTGCATCATATACTTTGCACCCATTAATGAAGAAATACATAGAGCTTGCTAAAATTTGATTTGCATATTTGGTCTCTCTAAGGTCTAGATAATTCTAGTATTGAGTTTTGAACAACAAGGAAGACGGTGTAGAGTCTTATAATGTTTACAATATGTCTTTTATGTGAGTTTTGCTGCACCGGTTCATCCTTGAGTTTGCTTCAAATAACCTTGCTAGCCTAAACCTTGTATCGAGAGGGAATACTTCTCATGCATCCAAAATCCTTGAGCCAACCACTATGCCATTTGTGTCCACCATACCTACCTACTACATGGTATTTCTCCGCCATTCCAAAGTAAATTGCTTGAGTGCTACCTTTAAAATTCCAACATTCACCTTTGCAATATATAGCTCATGGGACAAAATAGCCTTAAAAACTATTGTAGTATTGAATATGTACTTATGCACTTTATCTTTTATTAAGTTGCTTGTTGTGCGATAACCATGCTTCTGGGGACGCCATCAACTATTCTTTGTTGAATATCATGTGAGTTGCTATGCATGTCCGTCTTGTCTGAAGTAAGAGAGATATACCACCTTAATGGTTGGAGCATGCATATTGTTAGAGAAGAACATTGGGCCGCTAACTAAAGCCATGAATCATGGTGGAAGTTTCAGTTTGGACATATATCCTCAATCTCATATGAGAATAATAATTGTTGTTACATGTTTATGCATTAAAGAGGAGTCCATTATCTGTTGTCCATGTTGTCCCGGTATGGATGTCTAAGTTGAGAATAATCAAAAGCGAGAAATCCAAAATGCGAGCTTTCTCCTTAGACCTTTGTACAGGAAGCATGGAGGTACCCCTTTGTGACACTTGGTTGAAACATGTGCATTGCGAAGATCCGGTAGTCCAAGCTAAGTAGGACAAGTTGCGGACACTATTAGTATACTATGCATGAGGCTTGCAACTTGTAAGATATAATTTACATAACTCATATGCTTTATTACTACCGTTGACAAAATTGTTTCATGTTTTCAAAATAAAAGCTCTAGCACAAATACAAGCAATCGATGCTTTCCTCTTTGAAGGACCTTTCTTTTACTTTTATGTTGAGTCAGTTTACCTATCTCTCTCCACCTTAAGAAGCAAACACTTGTGTGAACTGTGCATTGATTCCTACATACTTGCATATTGCACTTGTTATATTACTCTATGTTGACACTATCCATGAGATATACATGCTATAAGTTGAAAGCAACCGCTGAAACTTAATCTTCCTTTGTGTTGCTTCAATACCTTTACTTTGATTTATTGCTTTATGAGTTAACTCTTATGCAAGACTTACTGATGCTTGTCTTGAAGTACTATTCATGAAAAGTCTTTGCTTTATGATTGATACGTCTCCAACGTATCGATAATTTCCTGTGTTCCATGCCACATTATTGATGTTATCTACATGTTTTATGCACACTTTATGTCATATTCGTGCATTTTCTGGAACTAACCTATTAACAAGATGCCGAAGTGCCGCTTGTCTGTTTTCTGCTGTTTTTGGTTTCGTAAATCCTAGTAAAGAAATATTCTCGGAATTGGACGAAATAAAAGCCCGGAGGCCTATTTTCTCACGAAGCTTCCGAAGTCCGAAGGAGAGACGAAGAGGGGCCACAGGGGCGCCAAACCCTAGGCGGCGCGGCCCCCCCTTGGCCGCGCCGGCCCGTGGTGTGGGCCCCCGTGCCGCCTCTTGACCCGCCCTTCCGCCTACAAATAGCCTCCGTGACGAAACCCCCAGTACCGAGAGCCACGATACGGAAAACATTACCGAGACGCTCGTCGCCGCCGATCCCATCTCGGGGGATCCCGGAGATCGCTCTCCGCACCCCGCCGGAGAGGGGAATCATCTCCCGGAGGACTCTACACCGCCATGGTCGCCTCCGGAGTGATGAGTGAGTAGTCTACCCCTGGACTATGGGTCCATAGCAAGTAGCTAGATGGTTGTCTTCTCCCCATTGTGCTATCATTGTCGGATCTTGTGAGCTGCCTATCATGATCAAGATCATCTATCTGTAATTATATATGTTGCGTTTGTTGGGATCCGATGAATAGAGAATACTTGTTATGTTGATTATCAAAGTTATGCTTATGTGTTGTTTATGATCTTGCATGCTCTCCGTTTCTAGTAGAGGCTCTGGCCAAGTTTTTACTTTTAACTCCAAGAGGGAGTACTTATGCTCGATAGTGGGTTCATGCCTCGCATTGACACCGGGACAAGTGATGTAAAGTTCTAAGGTTGTGTTGTGCTGTTGCCACTAGGGATAAAACATTGATGCTATGTCTAAGGATGTAGTTGTTGATTACATTACGCACCATACTTAATGCAATTGTCTCGTTGCTTGCAACTTAATACCGGAGGGGGTTCGGATGATAACTCGAAGGTGGACTTTTTAGGCATAGATGCAGCTTGGATGGCGGTCTATGTACTTTGTCGTAATGCCCAATTAAATCTCACTATACTCATCATGATATGTATGTGCATTGTCATGCTCTCTTTATTTGTCAATTGCCCAACCGTAATTTGTTCACCCAACATGCTGTTCGTCTTATGGGAGAGACACCTCTAGTGAACCGTGGACCCCGGTCCAATTCTCTTTACTCGAAATACAATCTACCGTATACTTGTTTTTACTCGTTTTCTCTCGCAAACAATCATCTTCCACACAATACGGTTAATCCTTTGTTACAGACAAGCCGGTGAGATTGACAACCTCACTGTTTCGTTGGGGCAAAGTACTTTGGTTGTGTTGTGCAGGTTCCACGTTGGCGCCGGAATCTCCGGTGTTGCGCCGCACTACATCTCGCCGCCATCAACCTTCAACGTGCTTCTTGGCTCCTCCCGGTTCGATAAACCTTGGTTTCTTTCCGAGGGAAAACTTGCCGCCGTGCTCATCATACCTTCCTCTTGGGGTTGCCCAACGAACGTGTGAAATACACGCCATCAAGCATATTTTCCGGCGCGCGTTGCCGGGGAGATCAAGACACGCTGCAAGGGGAGTCTCCACTTCTCAATCTCTTTACTTTGTTTTTGTCTTGCTTTATTTTATTTACTACTTTGTTTGCTGCACTAAATCAAAATACAAAAAAATTAGTTGCTAGTTTTACTTTATTTGCTATCTTGTTTGCTATATCGAAAACACAAAAAAATTAGTTTACTTGCATTTACTTTACTTATTTCATCATGTTTCCTTTTGATTTTACCACAAAGAACATACCGGTAGGACGTGGGTCTATAGTTGGGAGAAATAATATAGAAGAATTCTTCAACCATGTTAGTACCATTGAAAATTTTGAAGATAGACACTTGGTAGATCTTGCGCCTACTTATGAAATTGCTGCCGCACATTTAGTTCGCTTGTTGGAAACTAAATTTGTTAATCTTAATCCTATAATCCAACACATGTTTTTCACGCTTGGTGATATGGAAGAAGGGGAAAAGAAAGATTTTGTATTAGAAACCCTTCTTAGAGAATTTGGTGGTCTAGCAAGAGAAGCTAGAAAGGTGTTTGCTAAATTTAATATGCTTGGTTCTCCTACTAATTTTGTTAGTCTCCTTGAAAAGATGGATATGGATAGAATAAGATACACTAATAATATTGATGATGGAGGGGAGATCAAAGCACCAATACCATGTAAGCTCCTAGCTATGAATGATGCACTAGAAAATAACTATGCTTGGCTTGTTCCTGAAAATTTGTTTGATGAGAGTAGCACACCTAAGACTAATGAAAAGGGAGATGCTAAAACTTATGTATCTAATATAATATGCCTAGTTGATAAAACTCCACACCTCGCTGAGAATGCACCACCCTTCAATAATACTTGATACACACTTTCTGCGCCTAGCCGAAAGGCGTTAAAGAAAAGCGCTTATGGGAGACAACCCATGTTTTTACCTACAGTACTTTGTTTTTATTTTGTGTCTTGGAAGTTGTTTACTACTGTAGCAACCTCTCCTTATCTTAGTTTTGAGTTTTGTTGTGCCAAGTTAAGCCGTTGATAGAAAAGTAAGTACTAGATTTGGATTACTGCGCAGTTCCAGATTTCTTTGCTGTCACGAATCTGAGCCCACTGCCCTGCAGGAAGCTCAGAAAATTATGCCAATTTACGTGCATGATCCTCAGATATGTACGCAACTTTCATTCAATTTGAGCATTTTCATTTGAGCAAGTCTGGTGCCATTTTAAAATTCGTCAATACGAACTGTTCTGTTTTGACAGATTCTGCCTTTTATTTCGCATTGCCTCTTTCGCTATGTTGGATGAATTTCTTTGATCCACTAATGTCCAGTAGCATTATGCAATGTCCAGAAGTGTTAAGAATGATTGTGTCACCTCTGAATATGTCAATTTATATTGTGCACTAACCCTCTAATGAGTTGTTTCGAGTTTGGTGTGGAGGAAGTTTTCAAGGATCAAGAGAGGAGTATGATGCAACATGATCAAGGAGAGTGAAAAGCTCTAAGCTTGGGGATGCACCCGGTGGTTCACCCCTGCATATATCAAGAAGACTCAAGCGTTTAAGCTTGGGGATGCCCAAGGCATCCCCTTCTTCATCAACAAATTATCAGGTTCCTCCCCGAAACTACATTTTTATTCGGCCACATCTTATGTGCTTTTTCTTGGAGCGTCGTTTTGTTTTAGTTTTTGTTTTGTTTGAATAAAATGGATCCTAGCATTCACTTTATGGGAGAGATACACACTCCGCTGTAGCATATGGACAAATATGTCCTTGGTTTCTACTCATAGTATTCATGGCGAAGTTTCTCCTTCGTTAAATTGTTATATGGTTGGAATTGGAAAATGATACATGTAGTAATTGCTATAAATGTTTTGGGTAATGTGATACTTGGCAATTGTTGTGCTCATGTTTAAGCTCTTGCATCATATGCTTTGCACCCATTAATGAAGAAATACATAGAGCATGCTAAATTTGGTTTGCATATTTGGTTTCTCTAAGGTCTAGATAATTTCTAGTTTTGAGTTTGAACAACAAGGAAGACGGTATAGAGTATTATAATGCTTTCAATATGTCTTTTATGTGAGTTTTGCTGTACTAGTTCATCCTTGTGTTTGCCTCAAATAACCTTGCTAGCCTAAACCTTGTATCGAGAGGGAATACTTCTCATGCATCCAAAATACTTGAGCCAACCACTATGCCATTTGTGTCCACCATACCTACCTACTACATGGTATTTTCCAGCCATTCCAAAGTAAATTGCTTGAGTGCTACCTTTAAAATTCCATCATTCACCTTTGCAATATATAGCTCATGGGACAAATAGCTTAAAAACTATTGTGGTATTGAATATGTAATTATGCACTTTATCTCTTATTAAGTTGCTTGTTGTGCGATAACCATGTTTACTCGGGGAACGCCATCAACTCGTTGTTGAATTTCATGTGAGTTGCTATGCATGTTCGTCTTGTCTCGAAGTAAGGGCGATCTACACCGAGTTGAATGGTTTGAGCATGCATATTGTGAGAGAAGAACATTGGGCCGCTAACTAAAGCCATGTTCCATGGTGGAAGTTTCAGTTTTGGACAAACATCCTCAAATCTCTAATGAGAAAAGAATTAATTGTTGTTGAATGCTTAAAGCATTAAAAGAGGAGTCCATTATCTCGTTGTCTATGTTGTCCCGTATGGATGTCTAAGTTGAGAATAATCAAAAGCGAGAAATCCAAATGCGAGCTTTCTCCTTAGACCTTTGTACAAGCGGCATAGAGGTACCCCTTTGTGATACTTGGTTAAAGCATATGTATTGCGGTGATAATCCAGGTAGTCCAAGCTAATTAGGACAAGGTGCGAGCACTATTAGTACACTATGCATGAGGCTTGCAACTTATAAGATATAATTTACATGATGCATATGCTTTATTACTACCGTTGACAAAATTGTTTCATGTTTTCAAAATCAAAGCTCTAGCACAAATATAGCAATCGATGCTTTTCCTCTATGAGGACCATTCTTTTACTTTCAATGTTGAGTCAGCTTCACCTATTTCTCTCCACCTCAAGAAGCAAACACTTGTGTGAACTCGTGCATTGATTCTTACATACTTGCTTATTGCACTTATTATGTTACTCTATGTTGACAATATCCATGAGATATACATGTTACAAGTTGAAAGCAACCGCTGAAACTTAATCTTCTTTTGTGTTGCTTCAATACCTTTACTTTGAATTATTGCTTTATGAGTTAACTCTTATGCAAGACTTATTGATGCTTGTCTTGAAATGCTATTCATGAAAAGTCTTTGCTTTATGATTCACTTGTTTACTCATGTCATACACATTGTTTTGATCGCCGCATTCACTACATATGCTTTACAAATAGTATGATCAAGTTTATGATGGCATGTCACTCCGTAAATTATCTTTGTTATCGTTTTACCCGCTCGGGACGAGCGTAACTAAGCTTGGGGATGCCGATACGTCTCCAACGTATCGATAATTTCCTGTGTTCCATGCCACATTATTGATGTTATCTACATGTTTTATGCACACTTTATGTCATATTCGTGCATTTTCCGGAACTAACCTATTAACAAGATGCCGAAGTGCCGCTTGCCGTTGTCTCGCTGTTTTTGGTTTCGTAAATCCTAGTAAAGAAATATTCTCGGAATTGGACGAAATAAAAGCCCGTGAGGCCTATTTTCTCACGAAGCTTCCGGAAGTCCGAAGGAGAGACGAAGAGGGGCCACAGGGGCGCCAAACCCTAGGGCGGCGCGGCCCCCCTTGGCCGCGCCGGCCCGTGGTGTGGGCCCCCGTGCCGCCTCTTGACCTGCCCTTCCGCCTACAAATAGCCTCCGTGACGAAACCCCCAGCACCGAGAGCCACGATACGGAAAACATTACCGAGACGCCGTCGCCGCCGATCCCATCTCGGGGGATCCCGGAGATCGCTCTCCGCACTCCGCCGGAGAGGGGAATCATCTCCCGGAGGACTCTACACCGCCATGGTCGCCTCCGGAGTGATGAGTGAGTAGTCTACCCCCGGACTATGGGTCCATAGCAGTAGCTAGATGGTTGTCTTCTCCCCATTGTGCTATCATTGTCGGATCTTGTGAGCTGCCTATCATGATCAAGATCATCTATCTGTAATTATATATGTTGCGTTTGTTGGGATCCGATGAATAGAGAATACTTGTTATGTTGATTATCAAAGTTATGCTTATGTGTTGTTTATGATCTTGCATGCTCTCCGTTTCTAGTAGAGGCTCGGCCAAGTTTTTACTTTTAACTCCAAGAGGGAGTACTTATGCTCGATAGTGGGTTCATGCCCGCATTGACACTCGGGACAAGTGATGTAAAGTTCTAAGGTTGTGTTGTGTCGTTGCCACTAGGGATAAAACATTGATGCTATGTCTAAGGATGTAGTTGTTGATTACATTACGCACCATACTTAATGCAATTGTCTCGTTGCTTGCAACTTAATACCGGAGGGGGTTCGGATGATAACCTCGAAGGTGGACTTTTTAGGCATAGATGCAGCTTGGATGGCGGTCTATGTACTTTGTCGTAATGCCCAATTAAATCTCACTATACTCATCATGATATGTATGTGCATTGTCATGCTCTCTTTATTTGTCAATTGCCCAACCGTAATTTGTTCACCCAACATGCCGTTCGTCTTATGGGAGAGACACCTCTAGTGAACTCGTGGACCCCGGTCCAATTCTCTTTACCGAAATACAATCTACCGCATACTTGTTTTTACCGTTTTCTCGCAAACAATCATCTTCCACACAATACGGTTAATCCTTTGTTACAGCAAGTCTAGTGAGATTGACAACCTCACCGTTTCGTTGGGGCAAAGTACTTTGGTTGTGTTGTGCAGGTTCCACGTTGGCGCCGAATCTCCGGTGTTGCGCCGCACTACATCTCGCCGCCATCAACCTTCAACGTGCTTCTTGGCTCCTCCTGGTTCGATAAACCTTGGTTTCTTTCTGAGGGAAAACTTGCTGCTGTGCTCATCATACCTTCCTCTTGGGGTTGCCCAACGAACGTGTGAAATACACGCCATCAATGATTCAGTTGTTTACTCATGTCATTACCATTGTTTTTGATCGCTGCATTCATTACATATGTTTACAAATAGTATGATCAAGATTATGATGGCATGTCACTTCAGAAATTATCTTTGTTATCGTTTTACTCGCTCGGGACGAGCGTAACTAAGCTTGGGGATGCTGATACGTCTCCAATGTATCGATAATTTCTTATGTTCCATGCTACATTATTGATGATATCTACATGTTTTACACACATTATATGTCGTATTTACGCATTTTCTGGAACTAACCTATTAACAAGATGCCGAAGAGCCAGTTGCTGTTTTCTGCTGTTTTTGTTTCGTAAATCCTAGTAAGGAAATATTCTCGGAATTGGACGAAATCAACGCCCGGTTCCTATTTTGCCCGGAAGCATCCGGAACACCCGAGAGCCGCCAGAGAGGGGCCACGTGGGGCTCACACATGGTGGCGGCGCGGCCCAGGCCCTGGCCGCGCCGCCCTAGTGTCCGGCCCCACCGGACCCCTCCGAGGCTGCCCTTTCGCCTACTTAAAGCCTCCGTCGCGAAACCCCCAGTACCGAGAGCCACGATACGGAAAACCTTCCAGAGACGCCGCCGCCGCGAATGCCATCTCGGGGGATTCAGGAGATTGCCTCCGGCACCTTGCCGGAGAGGGGAATCATCTCCCGAAGGACTCTTCATCGCCATGATCGCCTCCGGAGTGATGAGTGAGTAGTTCACCCCTGGACTATGGGTCCATAGCAGTAGCTAGATGGTCGTCTTCTCCTAATTGTGCTTCATTGTTGGATCTTGTGAGCTGCCTAACATGATCAAGATCATCTATCTGTAATTCTATATGTTGTGTTTGTCGGGATCCGATGGATAGAGAATATTATGTTATGGTGATTATCAATCTATTACTTATGTGTTGTTTATGATCTTGCATGCTCTCCGTTATTAGTAGAGGCTCGCCAAGTTTTTACTCTTAACTCCAAGAGGGAGTATTTATGCTCGATAGTGGGTTCATGCCTTCATTGATACCTGGGACAAGTGATGTAAAGTTCTAAGGTTGTGATGTGCCGTTGCCACTAGGGATAAAACATTGATTCTATGTCTAAGGATGTAGTTGTCGATTACATTACGCACCATACTTAATGCAATTGTCTCGTTGCTTTGCAACTTAATACTGAATGGGGTTCGGATGATAACCCGAAGGTGGACTTTTTAGGCATAGATGCAGTTGGATGGCGGTCTATGTACTTTGTCGTAATGCCCAATTAAATCTCACTATATTTATCATATCATGTATATGCATTGTTATGCCCTTCTCTATTCTCATCAATTGCCCGACCGTAATTTGTTCACCCAACATACTTTTATCTTATGGGAGAGACACCTCTAGTGAACTGTGGACCCCGGTCCTATTCTTTACATCGCATACAATCTACTCGCAATACTTGTTTTACTCGTTTTCTTGCAAACAATCATCTTCCACACAATACGGTTAATCCTTTGTTACTGACACAAGCCGGTGAGATTGACAACCTCACTGTTTCGTTGGGGCAAAGTACTTTGGTTGTGTTGTGCAGGTTCCACGTTGGCGCCGGTTTCACTGGTGTTGCGCCGCACTACATTCCTCCACCAACAACCTTCACGTGCTTCTTGGCTCCTACTGGTTCGATAACCTTGGTTTCATACTGAGGGAAACTTGCTTCTATACGCATCATACCTTCCACTTGGGGTTCCCAACGGACGTGTGCATCTACGCGTATCACCCTCCTAGCCTTCCAACTTATGATGGGTCATGGCTTCAAAGCCAATATTGAAGAGATGTCCAAGGAGCTACCAAAGGGACCCGATGGAAAATTCGTTGATCTGGGTGCTTTTAAAGCCTCGGCTCTTTCATGCGCTCGTCAGCTCCTTGAGTTGGTCGAGGCAAAGAAGTCATCAGTTGGTCCTAGTTTATCAAACCAGACTCAAGCGCCCTGAACCTTGTAATTTTGCTTGATCAAACAATGTCTTGTCATAAAACTCATGCAGTTGTAATGAATTTCATGCTGGCAATGTTGCCACCATATCCTTTGCTATAACAGTTGTATTCGCACGCTCCCGATGGGAGTAATTTTCCAATGCTGACTCTATGTAATACATCGCGCCTTTTGATCAATATTTTGCAGGTTTATCCTGTGCCTTCCTTTGTCGATGATTCTTCGGGTGCCCTTCCTGAAAGTGATCGACTCCAGCGCATGAGGGATCGGATCGCGCAGATGGAGAAGGACATGCGCAATACTTATGCCTTAGCTTCCATTGTCAACAAGAAGAATAAGCTTGCGGCTTACACTGAGCGCTACGCGCTCACTGAATTGCACAAGGCCACCGAAAGTTTAAACTGTAAGTGCACCGGTCCTCTTGCTCTTTGCTGTTCTAAGAAACGCGCTTTCTCATCTTCCGTTGGTTCTTTTGCTAGTTGCTGGCGTGTAGTTGACGTGGGAGTTAGAAATCTCTGGGGTGCAACTTTTCTTCAGTTCCCCGGCAACAGCGCCGTAAAAAAGAGCTTGATGCGCGTAGATGTACACGTCCGTTGGGAACCCCAAGAGGAAGGTATGATGGCACAGCAGCAAGTTTTTCCTTAGAAAGAAACCAAGGTTATCGAACCAGTAGGAGCCAAGAAGCACGTGAAGGTTGTTGGTGGAGGAATGTAGTGCGGCGCAACACCAGTGAAACCGGCGCCAACGTGGAACCTGCACAACACAATCAAGATACTTTGCCCCAACGTAACAAGTGAGGTTGTCAATCTCACCGGCTTGCCGAAAACAAAGGATTAAGCGTATCGAGTGGAAGATGGTGTTTGTTTGCAAAGAACAAGTAAAGAACAATGATTGCAATAGAATGTATCCGAGATGTAAAAGAATGGACCGGGGTCCACAGCTTCACTAGTGGTGTCTCTCCAATAAGATAACTAGCATGCTGGGTGAACAAATTACAGGTGGGCAATTGACAAATAAAGATTCAATACATATCAATGATGATTACTATGTGATTTAATCAGGGCATTACGACAAAGTACATAGACTGCTATCCAGCATGCATTTATGCCTAAATAATCCACCTTCGGGTTAGCATCCGCACCCCCTCCAGTATTAAGTTGTAAACAATAGATAATTGCGTTAAGTATGGTGCGTAATGTAATCAACACAAATATCCTTAGACAAAGCATTGATGTTTTATCCCTAGTAGCAACAAGACATCCACAACCTTAGAACCTACTGTCACGATCCCGCATTCAATGGAGGCATGAACCCATTATCGAGCTTAAATACTCCCTCTTGGAGTTACAAGTATCAACTTGGCCGCAGCCTCTACTAGCAACTGGAGAGCATGCAAGAACATAAACAACACATATATGATAGATTGATAATCAACTTGACATAGTATTCTAGATTCATCGGATCCCACCAAACACAACATGTAGCATTACAAATAGATGATCTTGATCATGTTAGGCAGCTCACAAGATCTAAACAATGATAGCACATGAGGAGAAGACAACCATCTAGCTACTGCTATGGACCCATAGTCCAAGGATGAACTACTCACGCATCAATCCGGAGGCGGGCATGATGATGTAGAGCCCCTCCGGTGATGATTCCCCTCTCCGGCAGGGTGCCGGAGGCGATCTCCTGAATCCCCCGAGATGGGATTGGCGGCGGCGGCGTCTCAGTAAGGTTTTCCGTATAGTGGCTCTCGGTACAGGGGTATTCGCGACGAAGGCTTTATGTAGGCGGAAGGGTAGGTCAGGGGGCCACACGAAGGCCCCACACAACAGGCCGGCGCGGCCAGGGCTTGGGCCGCGCCGCCCTAGTGTGTCGGCGCCTCGTGGCCCCACTTCGTATCTCCTCCGGTCTTCAGGAAGCTTCGTGTAAAAATAGGACCCTGGGCGTTGATTTCGTCCAATTCCGAGAATATTTCCTTTGTAGGATTTCTGAAACCAAAAAGCAAGTAAAACAAGAATCGGCGCTTCGGCATCTTGTTAATAGGTTAGTGCCGGAAAATGTATAATAATGATGTAAAATATGTATAAAACATTCAAGTATTGTCATAAAAGTAGCATGGAAAATAAGAAATTATAGATACGTTTGAGACGTATCAAGCATCCCCAAGCTTAGTTCCTACTCGCCCTCTGACAGTCGATGAAAATGTTTGTCGCATTTATCAGATAGCGCGAAACTTCCCTTGATTGTGATTGGTCCTTTAGGTCTAGGCAACCTCCAGAATACGTACGTTTAATGAGGTACCGTCATAAACCTGGCATATGCTGGTCGTCCCAACAAGGCATGATATTGCGATGGGAAATCCACCACTTCAAACTCCAAGTTCTCTATCCTGTAGTTCTCTCGGGTCCCAAACTGAACGTCGAGGTTGATCTTGCCCAACGGATAGCTTGGCTTCTCTGGCGTGATCCCATGGAAACGTGTGTCAGTAGGTTTTAGATTTGCCAGAGATATGTTCATCTTCCTCAATGTATCTGCATACATAAGGTTTAAGCTGCTGCCACCATCTATGAAAACTCTCGACACATCAAAACCAGCAATTACCGCGGGTAAGATAAGTGCAGATTGCCCTGGTCGAGGAACTTGCTGCGGGTGGTCCGCGATTGTGAAGCCAATGTCCTGTCCCGACCAATTTAGGTACTCGACTGTTGGTGGAGGCATCTTCTCTGCCATGAACACTTGCCGTGAGATTACCTTCTGCGCCCTGTTAGATGGCCTAGCTTTCTGAATCATCGAGACCGCACCATTGGAGTTGGGATCAACATATGGAGGTGGATGTGGTGCTGCCGCTATTCTGAGCCGGTGCCGATTTTCGTCCGTAATTGCGGGAGGAGGTGGGAGGTGGATCTCACTCCTTGGCCCCCGGGGGTTTCTGTTCATGGCTTGGGCATTTGCAACTCCTGCGGCTCGCAACATTTCCTGAAAATTTCGGCAGTCTTTTTGGAGATGTCCTGACTGCCTCTTTCCGTTGCTGTCGAGATAGAAGTGCATCTGACACGGTCCGTTCATCATTTCCTCGGGAGACACGTAAGGTCTTTGAAACCTTGGTCCACTATTTTGTCTGTTACCGCGGAAATCACCTCTATTGTCACCTTGTTGCTCATTACTCCTTTGGTAGTCCTCTCGACTATTTCCTCCAGAGTTTCCTCGGAAACCAGCCGATATGTGGCCAGGAGCATCATTATTGTAGAACTGGCGAGAAAATCGCCTTCTATTTTGAAAATTTCGACCGCGATCCTCTTCTGGCGACCTATGTCGCTTGTTGTATATCGCGTCTTCTCCATCTGCCCACTTGTTTGCTATCTCCATCAGTGCTGATATTGTCTTAGGGTTGGTTCTCCCTAAGTCCTCGACGAAATCTCCCCATCGAATTCCTGCTACGAACGCGTCTATTGCTCTCTCGTCAGATATATCCTCTGCCGAGTTTTTAATAATGTTCCACCTCTGTATATATTTTCTCATCGACTCGTCGTGTTTCTGTCGACACGCCCTCAACTCTTCCAAGGACGCAGGTTTCTTGCAGGTGGACCGGAAGTTCCTCACGAAGATATCCTCAAAACTATCCCAACTGTCGATGGAACCTGGGGGAAGTTTCTTTATCCAAGATCGCGCGGCACCACTCAAGTGAACTTGGATACTTTGCATGGCTGTTGCTCTGGTTCCTCCTATCAGCTTCACCATCTCGAGATAATCCACGAGCCAATCCTCGGGATCCTGCAGGCCGTCGAATTTCTTGAAGTTTTCGGGTAACTTAAACCCTTTCGAGACTCGAGTCTTTCGAACTCGTCTTGTAAAGCACGGGAGCCCACACATATCTTCGTCAGCAACTTCTGGTGAATGCTGTTCTCTTCTTTCTTGTCTTGCTCTATCCACTCTTGCTTGAGCCGCTGTATCTCTTGCTTCACTTGCTCTCGGTGGGTCTTGCACTGCTGCAGTGGGTCGTGGATTATTTTGCCTTGGAGTTCCTTCGGGAGGTGTAGCTGCAAACGCCGTCCCCATGACTCCTACTCCAGCCATTGCCATATTAAACAATGCTTCTCTCGGGTCCCCAGGGGGTGGTCTGGACGCGAGGATATAAGCTTGCGTTGCCATGTATCCAGCTTCTGGTGTTTTCGGGATGATATTTCCCCTTGTATCAATCGTCATGAAGGACATGTCGAGATTTTTAATTATGTTTCCTCTCTCTTCTTCAGGTATATTTTGTAGTCGAGATCTTGCTCTCCTCCGAGCGTCTCTATGACTATCTCCCGAAGTTCCTGATTGTCGACCGAGCTCCGCTCGACGCCTGCTTGACGCGGAGGCTGCCTCTTTTCTTCTATTCAGGGATGCTGTCTGTTTTTCCAGCTCCCTACTCACACGAGCAAGTCTATATTGATAGGCTTGTAATTCTTCTGCAGTAGCGGTTGTGTTCAGTGGTTCTGTCCCGTCTATGGCTCTTGCGGCTCTATCCCACGCTGCTTGCGGAAGTTGAACTCTTTCGCAAGGTGAAGACCCGACATATTTAGTGCCTAGGCCTCTTCTGAGATCAGAGGGATCAACGTATGGATTTCCCAAATCGTCGAACTCTTCTGACGTCTCCGGTTGTGCTCGGTTTGTCTCTTCGATCGCATAGATCTGATGATATTTTGCGTATTGATTTTTATCAGTATTGGTGACACCATCATAGAGATTGGTGAAGACCTTTCCAATGGCAGCAGATTTGTCGATGAAGTTGAAGTTGTCGACGTTGTCGGAGTCGCTGCTTATAACGAAGTCCGCAGACGACTCGAAGGATGTGTCGCTGAAGATCTTGGCGAACTTTCCGCTTGCCTTAGTGTCGATGAAGCGTGGCGACGAAAACTCTTCATCACTCGACGAAAAGTCAGAATCGATCGCTGAAAATTCCGACGAGATCGGAACTTCGAGACGATAGGATCCTTCCTTGTTGACGCCAAATCGGAATTCTCCGAACGTCATGATGATGGGCTCCTCCAGATAAGCACATGCATCCAAACGGGAGGACGGGTGAGGAATAAAATCGACTAGATCAGTTTTTTCCTGTTTACCTCGATCCATCGCATTGCTAGCCACCGACGAAGTCGACGATTCTGGACGTGCCATCGAGATCAGCTCCTTGCAACCTCTAATTCCCACAGACGGCGCCAATTGACAAAGGATTAATTTGTCAATGCCTACAGATCGTAGACTAGGGTTTTGCTGGAAGTAGAGGGCAAGTAGATCTCGAAGGTTTCAGCCAAAAAATACTCGCTGATTATGAAAACTAGGGTTCTGTTGACAATAGATTCGATCCTTTCTTCGTCCCTCGACTCCCCCTTATATAGAGGGTGGAGCCGAGGGTTTCGTAATACACAAGTTACAGAGTTCGGGAGGGTTGCATACCCAACCCGTAAGATTACAAGTCTCTATATTTCCTAATACAATCTGTCTTTCCTTAACACTAAATGGGCTTCCGAATCTTCTTATTCTTCGAGTCCTGGGCCTTCAGTAAACCCCAGGTACCATCTTTGGCAGGCCCATTGGGGGTGCCTATGTCACCCTCGAGTAGGTAAACGATAACACAAATAATTTCTGAAGTGACATGCTACCAACATAACCTTGATCAACATTATTGTAAAGCATATGAGATGAATGGAGTGATCTGAAGCAAAAGATTGCTAACAAAGATAATGACTAAACAAATGAATCATATAGCAAAACTTTTCATGAATAGTACTTTCAAGACAAGCATCAACAAGACTTGCATAAGAGCTAACTCATAAGGAATAAATTCAAAGTAGAATGCATTGAAGCAACACAAAGGATGATTAAGTTTCAGCAATTGCTTTCAACTTGTAACATGTATATCTCATGGATATTTGTCAACATAGAGTAATATAACAGGTGCAATAAGTAAACATGTAAGAATCAATGCACACACAGTTAACACAAGTGTTTGCTTCTAAGATAGAAAGAAGTAGGTAAACTGACTCAACAATAAAGTAAAAGAATGGCCCTTCGCAGAGGGAAGCATGGATTACTATTTTTGTGCTAGAGCTTTTATTTTGATAACATAGAAACAATTTTGTCAACGGTAGTAATAATTCATATGTGCTATGCATAATACTTCCTATAAGTTGCAAGTCTCATGCATAGAGTACTAATAGTGCTCGCACCTTGTCCTAATCAGCTCGGAAAACACGGATTATCATCGCATAACATATGTTTCAACCAAGTGTCACAAAGGGGTACCTCTATGCTGCCTGTACAAAGGTCTAAGGAGAAAGCACGCATTGGATTTCTCGCTTTTGATTATTCTCAACTTAGACATCCATACCGGGACAACATAGACAACAGATAATGGATCCTCTTTTAATGCTTAAGCATTCAACAACAAATAATATTCTCATAAGAGATTGAGGTTGTATGTCCAAACTGAAACTTCCACCATGATACATGGATTTATTTAGCTGCCCAATGTTCTTCTCTAACATATGCATACTCAAACCATTTGATCATGAAATCGCACTTACTTCAGACAAGACGAACATGCATAACATCTCACATGAGATCCAACAATAGGTAAAAAGTTGATGGTGTCCCCAGAAACATGGTTACCGCTCAACAAGCAACTTATAAGAACTAAGACACATAACTACATATTCATCACCACAATAGTTTTTAAGCTATTTGTCCCATGAGCTATATATTGCAAAGATAAAGGAATGAAATTTTAAAGGTAGCACTCAAGTAATTTACTTTGGAATGGCAGAAAAATACCACATAATAGGTAGATATGGTGGACACAAATGGCATGGGTTTTGGCTCAAGGTGTTTGGATGCACGAGAAGCATTTCCTCTCAGTACAAGGTTTGGGCTAGCAAGGTTGTTTGAAGCAAACACAAGTATGAACAGGTACAACAAAACTTACACAAGAACATATTGCAGGCATTATAAGACTCTACACTGTCTTCCTTGTTGTTCAAACACTTTACCAGAAAATATCTAGACTTAGAGAGACCAATCATGCAAACCGAATTTAACAAGATCTACGGTAGTTCTTCATTAATAGATTAAACTACATGATGCAAGAGCTTAAACATGATCTATGAGAGCTCAAACAATTGCCAAGTTACCAAACCATATGCAGCATTTTCTGATTCCAACCAAATAGCAATTTAACGAAGCAATTTCAGCCTTCGCCATGAACATTAAAGCACAATTAAGAACACAAGTGTTCCATATAAAAAAGCGGAGCGTAATATCTCCAATATAAGGATGGTGGGATCTAAATTTATTCAAACCAAAACGAAAATAAAAGCAAACCGACGCTCCAAGTAAAGAACATAAGATGTGATGGAATAAAAATATAGTTTCACTAGAAGTGACCTGATAAGTTGTCGATGAAGAAGGGGATGCCTTGGGCATCCCCAAGCTTAGATGCTTGAGTCTTCTTAAAATATGCAGGGATGAACCACCGGGGCATCCCCAAGCTTAGACCTTTCACTCTTCTTGATCATAGTATATCATCCTCTTCTCTTGACCCTTGAAAACTTCCTCCACACGAAACTTCAAGCAAACTCATTAGAGGATTAGTGCATAATCAAAAATTCACATATTCAGAGGTGACACAATCATTCTTAAGACTTCTGGACATTGCACAAAGCTTCTGAAAGTTAATGGAACAAAGAAACTCATTCAACATAGCAAAAGCGGCAATGCGAAATAAAAAGCAGAATCTGTCAAAAACAGAATAGTCCGTAAAGACGAATTTTGCAGGGGCACTTAACTTGCTCAAACAGAAAAACTCAAAACTAATGAAAGTTGCGTACATATCTGAGGATCACGTACGTAAATTTTCAGATTTTTTTGATTTTTTTACAGGGAGATCTGCGCGAATTCGTGATAGACAGCAATGCTGTTTCTGCGCAGCAATCCAAATCTAGCATCAACTTTAACATAGAAACTTTACTTGGCACAAAAACATGATAAGGAGAGGTTGCTACAGTAGTAAAAAACTTCTAAGACTCAACAATACAGTAAATAAAATAAAACATGGGTTATCTCCCAAGAAGTGCTTTTCTTTAACGCCTTTCAGCTAGGCGCAGAAAGTGCAAATCAAGTATTATCAAGAGAAGAAGCATCAACATCATAACTTTTCTTACAAACACAACTTGTTGCAGAGGGTACCTTAGATGCTCCATTATCTAAATTTTCTATGGTGGTGCTAGGGGTTTTATCAATTTTAGGCCTATAATAATTCTTTGGTTTAGGCACCTTAGAGGCATACATGAATTTTTGCTCTTTTCCCACATAAGCTTTCTCCTTATACTTAAGAGAAGAAAAAGTTGAACCCAAGGTTCCCATAGCTTTTTCAAGTTCACCAATCCTATTGATTTGATTATCATGGACAACACAAGTTCCTAGGACACTAATTCTTTCATCAATTCCTCCTAAGGATTTATCAAGTTCACCAGTTTTATCAAGTAACATTTCCAATTTAGTTTCAACACTTGAAATTTTTTTCTCTATGGTTTCCAATTTTTTCATAACATCCTCAAGAGAGATTTCAATTTTAACTTCATTAACAGGTGGTATTCCCACTAGACTCTCAATGATGCAACTAGCTTCTAAAGCGGGAGTACCTAGGAAATTACCTCCCGAAAGAGTATCAAGAACATACCTATTCCAACTAGTTAAGCCAACATAAAAGTTCCTAAGAAGGATAATAGTGGAGTGTTTCTTAATGCACCTATGATGAGCATTACTAATTCTGTACCAAGCATCTTTAAAACTTTATCCACCTTGTTGCTTAAAACAACGAACTTCAACTTCAAGATTACTCATTTTAGTAGCAATAAAAATAAACTAAGCAAATAGAATAAAGACAAGTAACTAATTTTTTTTGTGTTTTTGATATAGAGCTAGTAAATAGAACAAAAAGTAAAGTAACTATTTTTTGTGTGTTTTTAATATGAAGCAAACAAGACAGTAAATAAAATAAAGCAAGACAAAAACAAAGTAAAGAGATTGGATGTGGAGACTCCCCTTGCAGCGTGTCTTGATCTCCCCGGCAACGGCGCCAGAAAAAGAGCTGCTGGCGTGTAGTTGACGTGGGAGTTAGAAATCTCTGGGGTGCAACTTTTCTTCAGTTCCCCGGCAACGGCGCCAGAAAAAGAGCTTGATGCGCGTAGATGTACACGTCCGTTGGGAACCCCAAGAGGAAGGTATGATGCGCACAACAGCAAGTTTTCCCTCAGAAAGAAACCAAGGTTATCGAACCAGTAGGAGCCAAGAAGCACGTGAAGGTTGTTGGTGGAGGAGTGTAGTGCGGCGCAACACCATTGAAACCGGCGCCAACGTGGAACCTGCACAACACAATCAAGATACTTTGCCCCAACGTAACGAGTGAGGTTGTCAATCTCACCAGCTTGCCGAAAACAAAGGATTAAGCGTATCGAGTGGAAGATGGTGTTTGTTTGCAAGGAACAAGAAAGAACAATGATTGCGTAGAATGTATTCAGATGTAAAAGAATGGACCGGGGTCCACAGTTCACTAGTGGTGTCTCTCCAATAAGATAACTAGCATGTTGGGTGAACAAATTACAGGTGGGCAATTGACAAATAAAGATTCAATACATATCAATGATGATTACTATGTGATTTAATCAGGGCATTACGACAAAGTACATAGACCGTTATCCAGCATGCATCTATGCCTAAATAATCCACCTTCGGGTTAGCATCCGCACCCCCTCCAGTATTAAGTTGTAAACAACAAATAATTGCATTAAGTATGGTGCGTAATGTAATCAACACAAATATCCTTAGACAAAGCATTGATGTTTTATCCCTAGTAGCAACAAGACATCCACAACCTTAGAACCTACCGTCACGATCCCGCATTCAATGGAGGCATGAACCCACTATCGAGCATAAATACTCCCTCTTGGAGTTACAAGTATCAACTTGGCCGGAGCCTCTACTAGCAACGGAGAGCATGCAAGAACATAAACAACACATATATGATAGATTGATAATCAACTTGACATAGTATTCTAGATTCATCGGATCCCACCAAACACAACATGTAGCATTACAAATAGATGATCTTGATCATGTTAGGCAGCTCACAAGATCTAAACAATGATAGCACATGCGGAGAAGACAACCATCTAGCTACCGCTATGGACCCATAGTCCAAGGATGAACTACTCACGCATCAATCCGGAGGCGGGCATGATGATGTAGAGCCCCTCCGGTGATGATTCCCCTCTCCGGAAGGGTGCCGGAGGCGATCTCCTGAATCCACCGAGATGGGATTGGCGGCGGCGGCGTCTCAGTAAGGTTTTCCGTATCGTGGCTCTCGGTACAGGGGTATTCGCGACGAAGGCTTTAAGTAGGCGGAAGGGTAGGTCAGGGGGCCACACGAGGGCCCCACACAATAGGCCGGCGCGGCCAGGGCTTGGGCCGCGCCGCCCTAGTGTGTCGGCGCCTCGTGGCCCCACTTCGTATCTCCCCCGGTCTTCTGGAAGCTTCGTGTAAAAATAGGACCCTGGGCGTTGATTTCGTCCAATTCCGAGAATATTTCCTTTGTAGGATTTCTGAAACCAAAAACAGCAGAAAACAAGAATCGGCGCTTCAACGATCTTGTTAATAGGTTAGTGCCGGAAAATGTATAATAATGATGTAAAGTATGTATAAAACATTCAAGTATTGTTATAAAAGTAGCATGGAACATAAGAAATTATAGATACGTTTGAGACGTATCACTAGTCATAGCTCTGAACAAGGCTGAGGAAAACAAGCGCATACACGAACGCGTGCATGCATTGACCCAACTATCATCGGCAGATGAAGTTTTCTGGAGGGAACAAGCGAAGGCTTCGACTGTCGCCAAGTTCCAAGACCGGGTTCAGCAAGTACATCGTTTCTTTGACAAGGTTTACAAAGCGCTGAGGGTGATCTGGAAGACGATGTTTCCTTTGAATGCGGTCCCTCCCACACTGCTAACTTTAATGTCAGAATTTAGCAATGCCAAGAAGATCCGTGACTTGGTTCGTGCTCAAGTTTTTGCAGGAGCCATATTTACACTTGCCCTTGTCCTTGCGCGTTATCCTTCGGCAAACCTGCTGTCAATTGCCAAAGCATCGGGTGATTTGGAGCTTCCGTACCCGAAGGTGATGCTGCCTGCCAATATGATTGTCGACAAACTTGAAAAAGACTCTAAGACACCTGAGGAAAAAGAAACTCTGCAAGAGTAATTCAGGGTCATGCTCCCACTGTAAATAGGAGACTTTTAGTTACTTACGGCATTCGAATTTTTAGGTTGTTATGTTTTAGACTGCATATAAATGCATTTTTACCATGTTAATGTCGTTGGCAAATCTTGAAGGAGCAAATCTGAATTGCTCGTTAAAGTGTATGTATATTCGTTGGTCAGCAAATTGTTTGAGTGATTAGCTCGTGTTGCGGGTCTTGCTAAACCCGTTCTGTGTGCAACTTTGCTTTTAATCGATGTATGTCTTGTCAGCAGCTCCCGAATATATTGGGAGCACCAGCTCCGCCGATGACTCCGTCGCTCTTTGGCACTTCCATAAGTAAAGTGTCGAGCGTGGGTCGTTAGTTTATTTGTTCCATGTTCCCTGCTATTTACGGCACTCGTTGAGGCATCTATAGCGGAAGGGTATGATCCTCGTTAGTTTTGCCTCATAGCACTCGTAATTTCAGAGGCTTTAGAGTGCAATCACTAGACGTGTTTTTTCATCACACCTCCTTTTGCTAAAAATATGCAAAACAAGGTTCAAAATGATATGGTTCGGGTGACCCGAGCTACTGCAATGCTTCAGAAAAGCGAAACTTAAGTTTTCATTAATAGAGTAAACAGATAACTAAGGGACGAAAAAAAACCTGCCTAAAAAGGGAAAACGAATTACTATCCATCCTCTTAAGCAAGAGGAAGGTCCTTCTCGTCTTCTAGCTTGTCCACCGCGTCGGCGGTTTTGGAAGCATCGCTGATTTCACCACGGGTCCTGGCGGTGATTGCCAGGTTCTTGTTTTCTTCTGTGATTGCAGTGACGTCAACTACCGAAGTTTTCACTGTAGGAACTTCTATAGCGAGATCGGCTGGCTTCTTCTTCATCTTATTGGCGCGCTCGTCCTCCTTACTATCATGTGCCGACGTTTTCGGAGGGAGATCGACAATTTGCTGCCTGAGCCCAAACTTTGCAGCAATCTTCTGAAACTCGCGATCACAATTGTCTGAGCGTGAAAAACTTCCATAGACTGTGATGTTTGTCCCATTGTTCCTAGGCATTTTCAGGTTGAGGTATGCGTAATGCGGCACAGCCATGAACTTGGCATAAGCGGATCTTCCAAGTATAGCGTGGTACTGTGATTCCCAATTTACTACTTCAAACTCGATCTTTTCCTTCCTGAAGTTATCGGGTTTACCGAAGACAACGTTCAGGAAAACTTTGCCAATAGAGTACGCCGGTGAGGTGGGGAGGATCCCATGAAAATAGGTGTCTGTATCTTCGAGCATCCTCATCGTGATTCCCATAGCCTTAATCGTGTCGAGGAATATCAGGTTTAACCCGCTTCCACCGTCCATAAAAACTTTGCTCATCTTAAAGCCTCCAATTTGTGCCTCAACCACTAGCGCAGCATGTCCCGGCTTTGGGATTGTCATCGGGTGATCTGCCCTGCTGAACGTGATGCTCTGGGATGACCAGTCGATATACTCAGGGATGTTTGCCATGATGCTTTCCGCTAGGTTGATTTCTTGGGTGAGCTTCTTCATCTCCTTTCTCGAAATGCCAGTCCTGTGAATCATGCCCATCTGCCCACGAGGTGGTGGAAAGGATTCATTGGGATTGTGAGGCTGAACCTGCTGGACCTGGTGCTGAGGTGGAGGTGGTGGTGGCGGCGGTTGCTGCTGCTGCTGAATGAGCTTCTGCATTTCAATGAACTGTCGACAATCTCTGAGCAAGTGGCTTGACTTCTTCTTATTGTCTTTAGAGTCAATGTATGCGTGCAGATATCAAGGTGCATTTATCTGTTCGGCGAAGGGTAACTCGGGTGTCCTCTGAGGTCGTGGCTTGTAGTTGCTACGGTTCCTAGAGTTGCTCCGGTTGCCATCCTGCCGATCATCTCGCCTGTCATCATACCGATCGTCTTGTCGATCGGAATATCCAACAGCTACCAAGTTGTTGTCATCATAACCGCGGTCTTTCCTCTTTTTGCGACGATCCCTGCGCCCACCCGAATCGTTCTTCGACTGATCGTCGTCTTCATCGTCACTGCGCTACCGTGGTCTTCGTACATTGTCTTCGCCATCAGCCCAGCTGTTGGCGATCTCCATCAACTTGGTTATGGTATTTGGCTTCTTGCGTCCGAGTTCTTCTATGTAAGTTTCACGTCGGATGCCATCACTAAAGGCATCGATTGCTCTGTCGACGAAAACATCTTCGGCAGTGTTCAAGAGTTTAGTGAATCTCCCGATGTATGCGCGCATCGACTCTTTCGGCTTCTGCTGGCAATGCCGCAACTCTTCGATCCCAACAGGTCTCTTGTACGTTGCCTGGAAGTTAGCGACAAAAGCATCCACCAGGTCGTCCCATGATAGATCCCTTCGGCAGGCCCCTCAGCCAGGCTCCTGCCGAATCTTTCAGGTAAAGCTGCAAACACTGCATTGCCGCTATCTGGTTTCCTTTGTGTAGGATCACAGTCTGCAGGTAATCATCTATCCATGATCTTGGCTCCTGCTGTCCATCATATTTAGCGGCGTCAGTAGGGGTAGGTTTAAACTTCTTGGGAGGCATCGTCTCTCGAATCTTGTAACTCAAGCAGTCGACCCCCCTCAGCTCGCCATCATACTCCTCGCTTTCCTCTGAGGCGTCACTGTCGTATTCACCCCTCGCAACTCGCCATCGTCTGGCTTTATCGATTCTGCTCTGGGTGATCTCGTCTCGAGCGTCCCTTGAACGGTGTTTTGAACCTCCGGCTTGGGATGAGGCTTTTTCTTTTTGCGGAACCAGTTTATCTCCCAGGATTGCAAGGCTTTCTAGAGCGCCCCGATGAGCTTGGACCATAGAACCTTCGGGTTGTTGGTTGATGAGGTACGCCACGAGGTTGGCAGTTGCTACCTCAACGGTTTTTGGCCTCAGCATCCCTGCGATATCCGTGGTCATGAACGACCTGGATAAGTTTGATGTTATTTCCCTAGCATCATCTTCCGAAAGCCTGGATAATCTCGATCGGTGTTTCCCCGCACCTTGACTGCTTCAGGAGGCGCTTCCTCGCGAGCCCCTTTGTCGTTCGCTAGATCGTTCTGCTGCCAGCAGGCGTTTCTCGAGGGTGGTTTGCTCGAGTGACAGCCGCTCCCGATTCTTATCCAATATTTCGCGAAAGGCGTTGAGGGTTCCAACCGAAGTTCCAGCGGGGAGTGGTGTATTATTAAGCACGGATGCCCTGGCGTCTGCCCATTCTTCCTCTGCGATGGTGTAGTCGCTACTACGGTTACTGGCACTGTTTCCGAAGCTTCGTCGTCTGCTGGAGCGTGGGGTGTGCTCGCCTTCTCCCCCGTTCCTTGCGTTTCCTGTGTTATTGGCAGCGTAGACTTGGTGGCGTGCTGTTCTCCAGGTGCCTCCCTTGACGATGCTGTCGACGCTGTCCTCTCCTGATGAATACTGGGCGCTACGGATGAACGGCGTGTCACTCAAACCCAGCCCGTGCCTGGCGTCGCAGTTCAAACAATAGTACGAGGTTATCTCTGATGGCACGGGGTTGTCGGATCCGACCGACATTGAAGATGTCGATCGAGGAGTCGATGGTGCGGACGAATCGACCGAATCAGTAGCCCGACCGAGAGGTCGATCGATGATGACATGATCGGCCCTACGGCTGGTGAGGGTAACTTCTTGGGGGCGTACGGCTCTAGCAGTTGAAGGATTCCTTCTGCGTTGACGTTGTAGTGGACGCTCCCGAACGTCATCTCCATGTTTCCTTGCAGACCCGAAAAAGTCGAGCGAGAAGAGTCGCTGTGCGGGGTGAACTCGTAGGAGCCGAATCGAATCGGGCTTCCCAAGATCGGTGATGATGATGATGGTGTCGACGAAGCTGTCGACGACATGATTGGATCTGCCGATGACGGATCTTGTGCCGACAGGGTTCCCACAGACGGCGCCAATTGACGAGGGTGCTCCTCGACAATGCCCTCCGATTGGGGATTAGGGTTGATGGAATCCTGTAGGCTGACACGAGACATCGGTTAATAGACAAGCGGGGAGAGCAATTTACCCAGGTTCAGAGCCCTCGATGAGGTAACACCCCTACGTCCTGCCTGTCTGATCTTGATTATGCAAATATCGGGTTACAATGGGGTGCCGAAGGTTTCGGCTATGTTCTCGTCGAGAGGCTAAGTGCTACGGTGACCTAGCTCTGGACTTGCGGTGGCTAAAGTTGCTAAGATTGCTTGTGTCCCTCGGCAACCCCTCTCCTGGCCCTTATAAAGGGGGCCAGGTCCCAAGAGATCTACACGAGTACAACTAGGTTTACAAGAGACCTAGCTCTAAACTTTCCTTGTTTGATTGATCTTCGTCTTGGTCTTCAAGGAATCTTCTTCGGCACTAACCTAGTGACCCACCTTGCCTTCGGTTGTCTTCATGGGCCTCCAGCTGGGTTACATGGGATAGGAAAATACCAGTTACCCGAAGGGTAATGCCCACGTCAGACGACATGCTAATTTAGGTGGATCGGTGGTGGTTACACGGAGGTGCGTAACACAACGCGCTTGTGGTGTACCGTTATTTTACTCCGCCCGTGCATTCACACTACAAGGACATATATAAATCTTAACCATGTTTTTACAACTATGCTAGTGGTGAATCCGCACTCCCTAAGAACTCTTTTACGCTCATTGCAATTTTCAATACTAAACCATCGCTTGCTCTGCTTACTTTCGGTTTACTTTTATACTCCACTCGTTCTACAATCTACACACTCTTGCTTTGTGGACCAAATGTAACTTCCAGGCTAACAAGCAGAGGTAGCAAAAGACATTAAAACCATATCAATTGAACTCTTAGTGGATTCAATACTCTTTGTTTCGAAACTAGCGACTTCCACATGTACACTTGCAGACATCATTGCTTTAGCGCTATCCGGTATTCACAGGGTTTTTAGAAGACAATGCTTTATCCGATATTCTCATGGCTTATGCTTCAGTGGTTCACTATGAGATCAATGAGAATGCATACAACAAGTCCTATTATCCAGATGATGTCATCTATCCTGAGTAGTCTGCAGCTCTAAAGAAAATCTGTGGGCCCCAAGAAAAAGGGGGATTGCTAAATAACAAACCAATAGTAGGAAAGATGTGGAGCGGACATTTGGTATGCTCCAATCTCGGCGGGCTATTATTCCTCACCCTCTTAGAACATGGAGCTTTAACATTATTTTGTGTGATTATGCACAACATGATCATTGAGGATGAACGCGATAAAGGCATATATGACATAGAGTGAAAATTTTAAGGTGAATTGGTTGAGCCCGAGGAACACATTCATATACATCATTAGCTCCCTAATCGTCCATTCACAGTCAACTTCAAGCGAAACTTATTAAGCATCATCGGGCATTGGTAGGCCAGAGTAATCATCACATCTCCTTTTATTTGTCTTATTATGAACTATGTTATTTATTTTGTGGACTACATTGTGTGTGAACTATGTTGTTTATTTTTATGTACACTACTTAAATTAATTCGGTTGCAATGTTGCTGTTTCCATTCATATGTTTGACCAATTAGGTTAGAAAAGGAAAAGAATTTTTTTGGCACTGGCCGAGGCGAATTAATGCGCCTCCCGAGCCGCTGGAACAAAGATGGCCGGACATTCATTTTCATATTTTGGTGGCTCAACTCAAACAAACCAAAACGAGCATATTTGGTAGGGTTGAAAATGAAACGAAAACGGACGAAAACATGCTTTATCATTTTTGTTTCCCTCTATCTTGTCGAAATCGAAAATGGAATCGGAAACCCGGAAATGAATATGAAAACAGAAATCCCCGGATATGAATACAGAACGGGTACATAGCGGATACGTTACGAAAACGGATATTTGCCACAACACAATGCGGCATAATACCTTAATTTGTAGACCAAAAGACACACATAAATAAAAAGACAATAAGACAAGACATATCACTTAACTTCGACAAGCGGCAATTTCACATAAAGTAACACACATAGTTTAATAGCTGCATGCACACAGAATTATATAAAGTGATAGAGTAATTAGTGGACTTGATACGTGGCTAAGCCCAGTTTCATGTGTAAACATAGGCCTACTAAACGCATAGGCCTCTCTAGGTTATATTTCCGGAAACTTTCCGTATTTATTTTTTCAGAATTTTTTCTGCCGTTTCCCTTTCCGTCAGAAAGAGCTCCCTCGTTTTCTTTTCCGTTTCGGTTATGATTTTACCGTTTCAGTTTCTTTTTCTCCAAATGCCGCTTCATTTTTCGTATCTGGCCCTTCTTTTCCTTTTTCTTCGAAAACAGATGGAAAGTTCCCCTTTCACTTTCAACCCTAATATTTGGTATATAAAATGAATCCGACTCACTAGATATGTCTTTAGCGTGGGAATGTATGCATCACGGGGAAATCAGAGAGGGATCCGGTATGTGCCTCAAGAAGAAGGCTTTAAGTCGTGACTTGTGAGTTATGACATGATCCATTCACGAGCTCCAATATATGAGGCACCCCACCATCTCGTCTTATTTTGATACCACCTTCATAAAAGGGTGTCATAAATTTTATCAAAATTGGAATGTATGTAAATACTATTTACAAATCTTCCATATTATTTTATGAACGGGGAGAGAGTATTTTTTAAAAAAAAAGTGAAAGAAAAATCTCGCCGGCTCGCCGCTTTCTCTCTGTGTTCGCGCGCGCAGTATTGCTGGCGGCGGAGCTCTGACCTCGCCTCGCCCGCCCCCGCCCCCGCCCGTGCCCTAATCGCCGACGGAGGAGGCCTCGGCGCGCCTCCTCATTTCTATCTCTTGCTCGCTCCCCGCCGCCGGTGAGCGAGACCTCCGAGGGGCAGCGCAGCGATGGCGTCTTCGGCGGGGACTCCGTCGGACGGCGGAGGGGATAGGCCGTGGCAATCTTACCACACCGCATACACCAACGCTAAAGCGGGTAAGTAAATGCACTTGCCCTCTCTGTTCTCCTATGATTGCGCAGGTAGGGTTTGGGGCATTTGGCTGGGCGCTGTCTGTACGAATCCAACGGCATAAATCAGTTTTCTCTAGATTTGGTTTACTTTTTTATTGCTGTGCATAACATTGGACTAAATTTGGAGCTTGTTTTTGGCGGACGACTGGATTAACTGGTGACCGGAGCTGTGTGCACATAAAAAAACTGAAATAAAGCATACAGAGGAGTATTGGATTCAACAGGAAGCTTACATTTTCACCTTGGTGTCCAATATGTCAAAAATTCACAAGTGTGCGATATTGGTTATTTCCATTTGTTTGGCTGGTCACGTCAATGAATATATTCTTGAGCTAGTTCATAAATGAATAAATGATGATGCAATCACAAAAGAAGAGACCATTGGGTTCTCAGTTTGCAGGAGTGGGAACTATAAAAACTCTCCACATGGTTAGCAACACCCTCTTGAGTTGTATTATGTGTTGTCCGGCGCTTTGTTAGCGGTGACCATGGTGTGGTGTTTCTAGGAGTCCGTGTGCTGTACTAAAGGAGCATAGAATAGTACAGGAGTTCAGCATGTAGGACACGGCTTTGATACTTATTCTCTTGTTATGTTGCATTAGGAATGGAGGGAGTTGACAAGGAGAAGGTGCAGAGGGTAATATATGAAATGAGCAAGGGTTCAAAATATTTTGAGAATGAGCAGAAGAAGGAGGCAATTACCAGGCTAAAAATTGAGCATCTGCGTGCACAGTGTGCAAAGTTAACTGATAATGACATATCACATTTTCAGAAGGTATGGGGCAGTAAGTGTGTGTGCTAAGCTTTTGTGTTGGTTGTTTCTCCCTCCATCCCGTAATATAAGATGTATTTACAACCTTCTAACTCATACTACTATATTGGTTGTAATAACATCTTATACTTCCTCGATCCATGTGTCGTGTTTTACTCATGTGATCCTGTTTTTCTCTTTTTATGCTGTTATGCCTATGCACTGACAGTCTGACACAATTCCAGGTTGCTGAAAAGAAAATTTTAGAGCTGGAAGCTTCACGAGATCTTTCAAAGATATGGCTTCACACTGACATGGATGCCTTCTATGCTGCTGTTGAGACATTAGAAAATCCATCCCTGAAGGGAAAACCTTTGGCAGTAGGTAGCATGTCTATGATAGCTACTGCCAGTTATGAGGTTAGCATATGAGGTTCTTATGACATGTGCATTCCTTGTAATCTCTAAAAAATGATTAGTGATAATGTACCACTTTCCTGTGGAAGTATGATTGATGAAGTGTCGATCGCCTTATACTGGATTATCTATTTATCCAAAGTGGGTTTGGCTATTCTATATTTATTAAAACTACAAGCAATGTTCCCATTATCTGGTGTACGGTAATAATCGATTGAATCATGCAGGCGCGTAAATTTGGAGTCCGTGCAGCAATGCCTGGTTTTATTGGATGTAAACTGTGTCCTGACTTGGTTTTCGTCCGTCCCAATTTTGAGAGATACACTCACTATAGTGGATTAGCAAGAAAAGGTATGGAAAATGATGTTCATTTGGAAACATTTAAACATATATGCTATGCAACTAATTATTCAAGTATTTCTTGCCTTAGTTTTTGAAAGATATGATCCCAACTTCTTCGCAACAAGTCTAGATGAAGCATACCTAGATATTACAGAAGTCTGCATTGAGAGAGGCATTACAGGCGAGGAGGTAAGCTCAAACTTACCAATAATCACAACTCTCTCACGGTTTACTTACCAAGTGCATATGATGATATGGCTTGATTTGCCTTCCACGTTTCTATTATTCTTTCAGCATGCTAGTACTGTAATAACGAAAGATTGCTTCTCACATCGCCTGTGTTTCATACTTCCATTTAAAGGTTGCTTCTGAGCTTAGGGGTGCTGTTCACCAAGAAACTGGTCTAACATGTAGTGCCGGTGTTGCTCCAAACCGCATGATTGCAAAGGTCAGAGCCTGAAGTTCTTTTTTTTTTTGCTTAACTTTGATCCCTAGCCTAGAGGGTAACGGACTGTTCATATTATGTGTCTGTTTTGTGCCTGCCTTTGTTTAGATGCCACATTGGGTTAAGTTAAAGTAATAAGCTGAGACTTATTGACCGATACTGGCAAGTAGCTCGCTTTCCACAGCCATTATGAGTTGCAATTGGAATGGTTGTTTACCACACATGACAGGAAATATATAGGCTAACTCGTCATCGTTACTTATTTTAAATACCTTTTACATCCTTATAATTGTTCTGGTGTCTCTTTGCTAGGTTTGCTCTGATATTAACAAGCCTAATGGGCAATTTATTCTGCCAAATGACCGGGACGCTGTGACGACATTTGTGTCAACTTTACCTATAAGAAAGGTACTTTTTTTTTATATCTAGAAGGGTTCTTGTTTGTCAAGAAGTGTTTTATTAACCTATTGTTCTTTTTTCATTTTCACATTCCATATTCTTTACCTTGGTTAGACCATGGCATATTCATACTAGTATACAGAGTCTTCAACCTAAATTTGTGATATAGGTCCTGAGAATATTTATAGTTATTATTCTACATTTATGAATTCTTATTTTGTTATTAGTTAAGTTGGAATGTTATTTACTATGAGACGGTGACATATTCGTATCAGTGTACAGAGTCCTCTCGCCTAAGTTTGTGATATAGGTCCTGGACATATTTTTAGTTGTTATTTTATATTTATGAATTCTATTTTTGTTATTTGGTTTAGTCAGAAAGTTATTTACTACGAGCTGCTAAGTGATGTTTATCTTTTGGCATTCATCAAAAAACAAAAACTGATATGTTATTTGAAGATCTGTGTATGCAGATAGGTGGTATAGGCAAGGTAACAGAACAGATGTTACATCAGGTTCTTGGAATCAGTACATGCCAGGAGATGCTACAAAAGGCTGCTTCCTTATGTGCTCTTTTTTCAGAAGGCTCAACTGGTCCGTACATTTAGTAGTTTACTAAGCTATATTTTATCTATCCAAATAAGGATATCAGGAATCAATGTTCCGGAATTCAGATTTCTTCATCTGCTTACAAGATATGATCATTTTAATGCTCTTCAGATTTCTTTCTTTCGGTTGGCCTTGGATTAGGAGGTACGGAAACTCCTGAGCATAGGCTAAGGAAAAGTATGAGTTGCGAGCGAACTTTCTCTGCGACAGATGATTCTTCTTTGCTATTTGAGAAGTTAGGTAAATATTCTGATTCCTTTATAACTAATTAAGTAATTATTTTATAACTCAATTATTGAAGCTACTTTGGCAATTTCACATGTTGCCATACATATATCATTGGCACTTAAGCAACTAGATTTTGTTACAGAAGACAATAAGAGTAATATCTTCACAGATTATGTTTGCTCAATGGTTATATATGCAGTGCACCAAATCCTCTGCTAGAAAGAGCATTACTTCTTGATAGGGTCAATTGAATAATATGGTTAATTCCTTGAGCAAAATTTCTATTATCCCGTTGAAACTCTTCAGTTCGTCCAGTTTCAACCCTGAATCAAGTGTCATGTACCTTTTACTTTCCATAATTGTGGAGTGCTTATAATTTTTATTAAATGATTAAGCATCACTGCATCATTTCGTTTTTGCTGCAATATCAGGATAACATAATAGAACAGTTGTCATTACTTTGGTGAAAGATTGGCAAGACTATTGTTTTGTCTGATTGTGTAAATGCCTAAAAGTACCACATAAAACAATCTGTATGGGAATAAATCTCTGTAGGAACATTTAAAAGGTGGTATATATCACTTTTCAGGTGGTATTGCAACTGATATGACAAGTTGCTAAATTATTTTCAATGCAAGGTTCACCATACTATTTTCTATTTTCAGATAATCTCGCTGAAAATTTAGCTGATGACATGCAAAAGGAGTGCTTGAAGGGAAGGACGCTAACACTCAAACTAAAAACTGCAGCTTTTGAGGTAGCACTGACTAGTTTTTGTAACCATTGAAATGAGATTGTTTGTTTCATGACTGACTAGATCAATGAACCATCTAAACCAGGTTAGGACGAGAGCAGCAACTGCACCGAACTATATCAGCTCCAAGGAAGACATTCTGATCTACGCTAAGAAATTGCTTAAGGCTGAACTGCCTCTTTCTCTGAGATTGATGGGTAGGTGTGAGGATCTGAACTACTCCCTCCGATCCATAATAAGTGTCGCCGATTTAGTACAAAGTCGTACTAAATCAGCCCTTATTATGGATTGGATTTTGTGTCAAGTTTGATGACCACTAGTTGGCTGGAACTTCTTCCGGATTTGCTTTGAACTTCTGATATCTCTTACAAGCTCGGATCACAATAACCTGTACCTGAATCTCATCGTCTCCGCTGGCTGGGTCATCTTCAAGTTGGTCTAGCTGCTTTGGCAGGATGGCATGTAATTTTGGCTTGGTGCATGTTTTAAATTTTACGTTATCAATTGGAGTGCAATTAACATAAAAGGCATACTGCACATTGATCTTTTTGTATCTCCATATTTTGATGTATTTTTTTATATCGTTAGTATTACATTCCTTATAGACGTTTCTTTGCTCTTGCTACTCAGTGAAGTCAACTTTAACTGTCTAATGCACTTTTGCAGGGTTGCGAATGTCTCACTTTCACGGTGAGAAGGATGATTCGACCAGCCCGACACAAAGGACACTAGATCGTTTTTTCCATTCGTCAGAAAATAACTCAAATACCAATGGAACAAATGGTGCAAGTTCCACTGATGCCTCAGGAGGGAATAACTATTGTAATGATGTGACAACGACGGATGAGTTTTCGGTACATGATAATGAGAAATTATCTGTTCCAGAAGGTACTGTCTCAAGCAATATGAAGGTACTGTCTCAACCTCTCGACTGAGATTTTATGCATCGTATGTTTAGCCAACAGAAAAAGTCAATCAAACTCTGTTCTTTATGCAGGTTACACGGATTGAGAAGTTTGAGGAGTCGGCCAACTGCAAAGCTCCCGCTTCATCGAGTAAACCTGATCAGCATTTCTGGCTTGATGGCTATATCTGTTCCCTCTGTGGGTTTGAACTACCTCCGTGTTTTGAGGAGGAAAGGCAAGAACATTCGGATTTCCACTTGGCTGAAATGTTGCAGAAGGAAGATGCGGCAAACAGCCCTGGTCACCTCTCAAAGGACAGGTATTTCTCTGTTGCCACATGCCCAGTATATTTATTGTTGCCTATTGCTTTTATGCTTCTGCCACCACAATACCTTTGAACTAGCTGTAGCTACTGAAGCGTTCATTAGGAAGTGTTCACTAGATTGTGGTTGTGCACATACTTAAGTTTATTATGCTATTCCCTATGTGTTTATGTTAACTTTAGTTCCCATTGTTATTTCGAAAAAAATGACGAGTTGAACGAGACTATACAGGCAGCATAGATTTTATGTTTGATAATTCTGACACCATTTAGACATGAGATGAACTGGATGTTAACATACCTTGTTACATTATCTTGCACCCTGTTAGCAGGTTAGCTGAGAGGCCATGCTCCAGTACACCCACACAGAAGAAGAGACTGAAGTCCTCCAAAGAAGGCAAGCATATACCTATTGATTCTTTCTTCGTCAAGTGTAACAAGAAGGTGTAAGATAGCTTATACATGTTCTTAGACAACAGTGTAATGACGTAATCCTCCTGAGTGGAGGGCTCACTTACAAACTCCTGTACATGTAATTTTCCCTTGTGTTGTTGAGAGTAATATGTAAACATTACGTCAGCATTTCTTTTTTATAACTGAGCACTTGAGTAATTGGTTATGGAAGAGCTGGAGTTGTCCAGAGGAGAAATGGAGTTT